>NC_029776.3:46992801-46997212 GCF_000817695.3 Arachis duranensis | reverse complement strand
TTTCTAACTCAGCAGCTAGCCGAATTCAAAGAAATATTACAGGAAACAAGAATGGCTAACAGAAACATAGAAGTGCAATTAAAGCAAACAGAAAAGCAACTGTCAAAACAAATAACAGAAGAATGCCAAGCAGTTCAATTAAGAAGTGGGAAAATATTAAATACCTCACTTCAAAGCAGCAGGAAGTCAAGAAATGAACAAATGGCTACTCAAAATCCCTTTGAGGACAATCAGAGCCCAGAGAGGAATAATGCTGGTGCTGAACGCCCAAACCATGCTCATTCCTGGCGTTCAACGCCAGAAACAAGCAAGGAGTTGGCGTTGAACGCCCAAAGGGAGCACAGTTCTGGCGTTCAAACGCCAGAAACAGGCAAGGAGCTGGCGTCTAACGCCACTCCAGCTTCCACCCCTGGTATTCAAATGCCAGTGGGGGATCAGACACATACAAGTGCTGATAACAACCCTTCTAAAAAGGCTTCCCAACTCACTTTTACAGGCAATAAACCTGCAGCAACTAAGGTTGAGGAATACAAAGCCAAAATGCCTTATCCTCAAAAACTCCGCCAAGCCAAACAGGATAAGCAATTTGCCCACTTTGCAGACTATCTCAGGACTCTTGAAATAAAGATTCCGTTTACAGAAGCACTTGAGCAAATACCCTCTTATGCTAAGTTCATGAAAGAGATCTTAAGTCATAAGAAGGATTGGAGGGAAACTGAAAAAGTTTACCTCACTGAAGAATGCAGTGCAGTCATTCTGAAAAGCTTACCTGAGAAGCTTAAAGATCCCGGAAGCTTTATGATACCATGCACATTAGAGGGTAATTGTACCAAGCAATCTCTGTGTGATCTTGGGGCAAGTATCAACCTAATACCTGCATCTATTATCACAAAGCTTGGTTTGACTGAAGAAGTCAAACCAACCCGGATATGTCTTCAACTTGCTGATGGCTCCATTAAATACCCATTAGGCGTGATTGAAGATATGATTGTCAAGGTTGGGCCATTTGCCTTTCTCACTGACTTTGTGGTGCTGGAAATGGAGGAGCACAAGAGTGCAACTCTCATTCTAGGAAGACCTTTCCTAGCAACTGGCCGAACCCTCATTGATGTTCAAAAAGGGGAAGTAACCCTGAGAGTCAATGAGGATGAGTTCAAGTTGAATGTTGTCAAAGCCATGCAGCATCCGGACACCCAAAATGACTGCATGAGCGTTGATATTATTGACTCTCTGGTAAAAGAAGTCAATATGGCTGAGAGTCTCGAATCAAAGTTAGAGGACATCTTTAAAGATGTTCAGCCTGACTTGGAGGAAGCAGAGAGAATAATAGAACCTCGGAGGGTGACACCAAGCCAGTGGTCCAACCATAAAGGCGGCTGAATCCAGCCATGAAGGAAGTGGTGCAGAAGGAGGTCACTAAATTATTAGAGGCTCGGATTATTTATCCTATTTCTGACAGCCCCTGGGTAAGC
Source organism: Arachis duranensis (assembly GCF_000817695.3). Classification (NCBI taxonomy): domain Eukaryota; kingdom Viridiplantae; phylum Streptophyta; class Magnoliopsida; order Fabales; family Fabaceae; genus Arachis; species Arachis duranensis. The sequence continues at coordinate 46,995,740 of NC_029776.3, read as the reverse complement.
CCTATCCAAGTCGTCCCTAAGAAGGGAGGCATGACAGTGGTTCATAATGAAAAAAATGAACTGGTTCCTACAAGAACAAATATAAGCATAGCTTGCTTCAAACCAACAATCTCCGTGGGATTCGACCCTTACTCACGTTAGGTATTACTTGGACAACCCAGTGCACTTGCTGGTTAGTTGTGCGGAATTACATAGTGTGAAAGACTATATGCTAGAAAGACTAGCAGGTCATGAATACTACTGCTTCCTGGATGGATATTCAGGTTATAATCAAATTGCTGTAGATCCCTAGGATCAAGAGAAATGACATTCACATGTCCATCTGGAGTATTTGTATACAGAAGGATGCCATTTGGCCTGTGCAATGCACCTGCAACCTTTCAGAGGTGCATGCTCTCAATTTTCTCTGATATGGTGGAAAAATTTCTGGAAGTCTTCATGGATGACTTTTCAGTATTTGGAGACTCATTCAGCTCCTGTCTTAACCATCTAGCACTTGTTCTAAAGAGGTGCCAAGAGGCTAACCTAGTTTTAAACTAGGAGAAATGTCACTTTATGGTGATTGAAGGAATTGTCCTTGGGAACAAAATCTCAAACAGGGGAATAAAGGTGGATCAAGCTAAGGTAGAGGTAATTGAAAAATTACCACCACCTGCCAATGTTAAGGCAATCAGAAGCTTTCTGGGGCATGCAGGATTCTTTAGGAGGTTTATAAAGGATTTTTCAAAAATCGCCAAACCTCTGAGCAACCTGCTAGCTGCTGACACACCATTTTTCTTTGATAAGGAGTGTCTGCAGGCATTTGAAACTCTGAAAGCTAAATTGGTCACAGCACCAATCATTTCTGCACCAAACTGGACATTGCCATTTGAACTAATGTGTGATGCCAGTGACCATGCCATTGGTGCAGTGTTGGGACAAAGGCATGACAAGTTGCTGCACGTCATTTACTATGCCAGTCGTGTTCTAAATGACGCACAGAAGAACTACACAACCACAGAAAAAGAGCTACTTGCAGTGGTTTACGCCATTGACAAGTTTAGATCCTATTTAGTAGGATCAAAAGTGATTGTGTACACTGACCATGCCGCTCTTAAATATCTACTCACAAAGCAGGATTCAAAACCCAGACTCATAAGATGGGTGTTGCTCCTGCAAGAGTTTCATATAGAAATAAGAGACAGAAAAGGGACGGAGAATCAGGTAGCAGATCACCTGTCCCGAATAGAACCAGTAGAAGGGGCGTCCCTCCCTCTTATTGAGATTTCAGAAAACTTTCCGGATGAGCAACTCTTTGCCATCCAGGAAGTGCCATGGTTTGCAGACATTGCAAACTACAAGGCAGTAAGATTCATACCCAAAGAATACAGTAGACAGCAATCAAAGAAGCTGATCATGGATGCAAAGTATTATCGTTGGGATGAGCCATATCTCTTCAAGAGATATGCAGACGGAGTAATCCGTAGATGTGTGCCTAAAGAAGAAGCACAGAAGATCCTCTGGCACTGCCATGGATCACAGTATGGAGGACATTTTGGAAGTGAGCGAACAGCTACAAGAGTTCTCCAATGTGGCTTCTACTAGCTTACTCTCTATAAAGATTCCCGAGTGTTTGTACTTAATTGTGACAGTTGCCAAAGATTTGGCAATCTGCCTCACAGTTATGCCATGCCTCAACAAGGGATCTTAGAGATTGAGTTGTTTGATGTATGGGGTATTGATTTCATGGGGCCTTTCCCACCATCATACTCAAACACTTACATTCTGGTGGCAGTGGATTATGTATCCAAATGGGTGGAAGCTATTGCTACACCCACTAATGACACTAAGACAGTGTTAAAATTCCTCCAGAAACACATCTCCAGCAGATTTGGCACCCCTAGAGTACTAATCAGTGATGGGGGCACTCATTTCTGCAATAAACAGCTCTATTCTGCTTTGGTTCGTTATGGAGTTAGCCACAGGGTGGCCACTCCATATCACCCACAGACTAATGGGCAAGCTGAAGTCTCAAATAGAGAACTCAAAAGAATCCTGGAACGGACTGTAATTAACCGTAGAAGGGATTGGGCAAGAAGCTTGGATGATGCTCTGTGGGCATACAGAACAGCATTCAAGACCCCTATAGGGACCTCTCCATACCAGCTTGTGTATGGAAAGGCATGTCACTTGCCAGTGGAACTGGAATATAAGGCCTACTGGGCAACCAGATTCCTGAACCTTGATGCCAAGTTAGCTGGAGAAAAACGATTACTCCAGTTAAATGAGCTAGAGGAATTTAGACTCAATGCTTTTGAGAATGCAAAAATATACAAAGAGAAAGCAAAAAGATGGCATGATAAGAAATTGTCATCCAGAGTCTTTGAACTGGGGCAGAAAGTTCTGCTATGCAATTCTAGGCTCAAATTATTCCCCGGGAAATTGAAGTCCCGGTGGAGAGGTCCATATGTGATCACAAGCGTATCACCATATGGATACGTAGAGCTTCAGGATAATGATTCTAATAAAAAGTTCATTGTTAATGGACAGAGAGTGAAACATTATCTTGAAGGCAATTTTGAGCAAGAATGCTCAAAACTGAGGCTTGATTAAAGCTCAGTAATAGTCCAGCTAATGACAATAAAGAAGCGCTTGCTGGGAGGCAACCCAGCCATTTACAAAATTTAATTTTATTTGTTTTTGTTAAATAAATTGATTTTTTCAGGTATATGTCAAAGTATCTTCAAGGTAAAATATCAATTGCTTGAATTCACAGAGTTACAGGGGAATTTGGAAGTTCACTGGCGAAAAAAAGCCAGTAAGAAACATTTTGGGCGTTGAACGCCCAAAAGAAGCACCCACTGGGCGTTCAACGCCTATAAGGGTAGCCATCTGGGCGTTAAACGCCAGAAAGAAGCATCTTCTGGGCGTTGAACGCCAGAAAGAAGCACCTTCTGGGC
>NC_029776.3:46991706-46992301 GCF_000817695.3 Arachis duranensis | reverse complement strand
GCAGCATTTGGGCGTTTAATGCCAGGATGGTGGGGAGGAGGTAAAATTCGTTTTTCTTTACAAATTTTCTAAAGTTTTATGTTTCAAATCATGATTTCTTGCATAAACATGTTTCAAAATGTCATCCTTCAAATCAAAATAGTTTTCTAAGAACCCTAATTTCTAAAATCCCTTTTTCAAAAATAATATAGCTTCATACATAAACATAAACCTTTTTCCAATCCAATCCAACTCTTTTTCCATTTTTTGCAAAACTTAATTATCTTTTAAAATCTTTATCAAATTAAAAATTCAGATTTATTTTTAAATATCATTCATATCTTTTTAAATTATATCTTTTTCTTATCATATTTATCTTTTATAAATCATATCTTTTATCTTATATCTTCCTCTTAATTTCGAAAAACCCACCCATCCCTTTATATCCATTTCAGCGCCCCCTCTCATCATTCCTCATTCCATACTTGCTCTCCTCCTATCCCTCTCCTTTCTTTTCTTTTGCTTGAGGACAAGCAAACCTCTAAGTTTGGTGTGCTTATCCGTGATCACAAAAACATACTCACTTTGATCATGGCCCCTAAAGGAAAACAACCCA
>NC_029776.3:46971561-46991556 GCF_000817695.3 Arachis duranensis | reverse complement strand
GGAAGTCAAGTTCGATCTGAAAGAAGATGAATATCCGGAGATCCAAGAACAAATTCGAAACAGGAACTGGGAAATCCTAGCTATTCCTGAAACAAAAGTAGGAAGGAACATGGTTCAGGAGTTCTATGCTAATCTATGGCAGACAGACAGGCAGAGAATAATTGGAGCTGCCCTCTATGACCATCGGACCTTAGTCAGAGGAAAGATTGTTCACATCCATCCTGACAAAATCAGGGAGATCTTTAAGCTTCCTCAACTGAAAGATGATCCAGACTCCTTTAATAGGAGAATGATGAGGGTAAACAAAGGCCTGGACAAGATTCTAGAGGATATATGCATCCCTGGAGCCAGGTGGACCACCAGCACCACTAGCATCCCAAATCAACTCAAGAGAGAAGATCTCAAACCAGTTGTCAGAGGCTGGCTGGACTTTATTGGGCGTTCTATATTGCCCACCACCAACCGTTCTGAAGTTACTGTTAAAAGAGCAGTGATGATTCACTGCATCATGTTAGGAAGTGAAGTAGAAGTTCATCAACTAATCTCTTGTGAACTCTACAAAATAGCAAACAAGAACTCCAAAGATGCCAAGTTGGCCTATCCAAGCTTAATTTCTATGCTCTGCAAAGATGCTGGAGTGAGGATGGGGATAACTGAGTACATCTCAGTTGAGAAGCCAATTATTAAATTATCAATGGAAAGACAACAATTGCAAGATGATCCAATCAAGAGGAGAGCACAAGAATTCCTCCCAGAACTTCCTCAATTCGAATATTTGGAACATCTTGAGGCATCTGTTTCCAAGTTGCAAGAAGCTATGAACTAAATAAAGGAAGAACAGAACAATCAAAGTAGCATGCTTTGCAAATTGCTTAGGGAACAAGAAGAGCAAGGGCGTAACTTAAGGGAGCTGAAATGCCAGAAATTAATCCTTGAAGGACCAAGCACCCCACAAATCAGAGGAACATCCACTTCCCAAAATACAGGTTGTTGAGTTCTAATTTTAGCTTTAACTCTGTGATAGTGTTATTATATGAATATACCTTAGAAGTTATACAATAGTAGTAGTAGTAATTAGCATATCTATTCTGGTTTTATTTCCAACTAAGTTATAATTTATTTTTCTCATCATCATCAGACATGAATAAAATAGTAGATTTTTAGAATAAAGAAGTAATTTATATTTTTCAAGTTCTTAATAATAAAAATTATAATTAATTATATGTGGTGGCAATACTTTTTGTTCTCTGAATGAATGCTTGAATAGTGCATATTTTATCCTGAATTTTACGAATGTTGGCTCCTGAAAGAATGAGGAACACGAAAAATATTATTGATGATCTGAAAATTCATGAATTTGATTCTTGAAGCAAGAAAAAATAGTGAAAAAAAAAACTTTTACAAGAAATCATTGGATCAAGAAAAAGAAAAAGCCAATAGCCCTTAAAACTAAAAGGCAAGGGTGAAAAGGATCCAAGGCTTTGAGCATCAGTGGATAGGAGGGCCCAAGGAAGTAATTCCAGGCCTAAGCGGCTAAATCAAGTTGTCCCTAACCATGTGCTTGTGGCATGCAGGTCCAAGTGAAAAGCTTGAGACTGAGTTGTTAAAGTCGTGATCCAAAGAAAAAAGAGTGTGCTTAAGAGCTCTGGACACCACTAACTGGGGACTTTAGCAAAGCTGAGTCACAATCTGAAAAGGTTCACCCAGTCATGTGTCTGTGGCATTTATGTATCCGGTGGTAATACTGGAAAACAAAGTGCTTAGGGCCACGACCAAGACTCATAAAGTAACTGTGTTCAAGAATCAACATACTACACTAGGAAAATCAATAATACTATCGGAATCCTGAGTTCCTACGGATGCCAATCATTCTTAATTTCAAAGGATAAAGGGAGATGCCAAAACTGTTCAGAAACAAAAAGCTACTAGCCCCGCTCATCTAAATTAGAATCTGAGCTTCACTTAAAACTCAGAGATTTTATTAATCCTTAAATTCTTTTTATCCTATTTTGTTCATCTAGTTGCTTGGGGACAAGCAACAGTTTAAGTTTGGTGTTGTGATGAGCGGATATTTTATACGCTTTTGGGGGTAATTTCATGTAGATTTTAGCATGTTTTAGTTAGTTTTTAGTAGAATATTATTAGTTTTTAGGCAAAAATCATATTTCTGGACTTTAATATGAGTTTGTGTGTTTTTTTGTGATTTCAGATATTTTCTGGCTGAAATTGAGGGAGCTGAGCAAAAATCTGAGTTAGGCTAAAAAAGGACTGCTGATGCTGTTGGATCCTGACCTCCCTGCACTCGGAATGGATTTTTTGGAGCTACAAAAGTTCCATTGACGCGCTCTCAAATGGATTGGAAAGTAGACATCTAGGGCTTTCCAGCAATATATAATAGTCCATACTTTGCGCAAAGATAGATGACGTAAACTGGCGTTCAACGCCAGTTCCATGCTGCAGTCTGGCGTCCAGCGCCAGAAACAGGATACAAGTTGGAGTTCAATGCCCAAAACACGTTACAACCTGGCGTTCAACTCTAGAAACAGCCCAAGCACGTGAGAGGCTTAAGTCTCAGCCCTAGCACACACCAAGTGGGCCCCAGAAGTGGATTTATGCACCAATTATCTTAGTTTACTCATATTCTGTAAACCTAGGTTACTAGTTTACTATTTAAACAACTTTTAGAGACTTACTTTGTACCTCATGACATTTTCAGATCTGAATTACATACTCTTTGACAGCATGAGTCTCTAAACTCCATTGTTGGGGGTGAGGAGCTCTGCAGCGTCTCGATGAATTAATGCAATTATTTCTGTTTTATGTGTAAGCTTTTTGTTTTTATTTTCGACAAATACAAAAAATTTTTAATAAAATCATGAAAACCAAAAATTTTTTTGTGTTTCTTGTTTGAGTCTAGTTTGAAATTCTAAGTTTAGTGTCAATTGCATGTTTTCAAATTTTCTCAAGTTTTCGAAAAAACAAAAAAAATTCATGCATTGTGTTCTTCATTGATCTTCAAGTTGTTCTTGATGATTTTCCTTGTTCTGATCTTTAAATTCTCCTGTTTTGTGTCTTTTCCTATTTTTCATATGCATTTTCAAATCCAAAGTGTCTAAACATTAAAAGTTTCTAAGTTTGGTGTCTTGCATATCTTTCTTTTCTTAAAAATTTTCAAAAATATGTCCTTGATGTTTATCATGATCTTCAAAGTGTTCTTGGTGTTCATCTTGACATTCAAAGTGTCCTTGAATGCATTACTTGTTTTGATCTTGCATTTTTATGTTTTATTTCATTTTGTTGTTTTTCTCTCTTCATTAAAAATTCAAAAATAAAAAATATCTCTTTTGAAGTAAATAATACAGAGAAATGAAGATTCAGAACATACAGTAGAGGAATCACAAAGAAAAAGCTGGGCGTTTAGAAAAACCACCAGCAAGGAAGGAATTCTGGCGTTAAACACCAGCCAGGGTATCTGGCTGGGCGTTAAACACCCAAAGAGGTAGCATTCTAGGCGTTAAACGCCAGAATGGATAGCATCCTGGGCGTTTAACGCCAAGATGACACAGGGGAGGTAATTTCGTTTCAAATTCAAATTTTTTTCAAATTTTGATGTTTTAATTCATAATTTTAAAATCTTATCTTTCCACATTTTCAAAAATCCTTGCTAATAATTAATGTTTTGATTGAAAAATTTCAAGTTTGTTACTTTCTTGTTAAGAAAGGTTCAATCTTTGAATTTTAGAATCAGATCTTTTAGTTTCTTGTTAGTCAAGTCATCAATTTTAAAAATCAAATCTTTTTAATTCCCTTTTTAATTTCTTTTCAACCATAATTTTTTTTAAGAATAAAATCTTTTTCAACCTTATCTTTTCAATCATATCTTTTTAAAAATCAAATTTTCTTCAATCATATCTTTTCAATCATATCTTTTTAAAATCATATCTTTTTCAATCAAATCTTTTTCAATCATATCTTTTTAAATTTTGATTTCAAAATCTTTTTCTAACTTCTTATCTTTTCAAAATTATTTTCAAATCTTTTTCAACTAATTACTGTTTCTTATCTTTTTCAAAACCACCTAACCACTTTTCCACTTCCAATTTTCGAAAATCACTAACCCCTTTTTCAAAAATCTTTTTAATTAACTAATTGTTTTAAATTCTAATTTTATGTTATTTCTTTTAAAATTTTCCAAATCTCTTTCTCTCTCATCTCTTTCCATTTATTTTATTTAATTGCTGACATTCCTCTTCCACTCATCTAAAAAGTTTTCGAACTCACCTCCTCTCTCTTCTCATTCTTCTATTCATTTTCCTCTGCCACCTCAAGGAATCTCTATACTATGACATAGAGGATTCCACTACTCCCTTTTGTTCTCTTCTTTTTCATATGAGCAGAAACATGGATAAAAATATTCTTGTTGAAGTTGATCCTGAACCTGAAAGGACTCTGAAGAAGAAGCTAAGAGAAGCTAAAGCACAACACTTCGGAGAGGACCTTTCAGAGAATTTCGAAAAAGAAGTAGACATGGCAGCCGAACCCAACAACAATGCTAGAGATGCAAGGAAGATGCTTGGTGACTATACTGCACCAACTTCCAACTTCTATGGAAGAAGCATCTCAATTCCTACCATTGGAGCAAACAACTTTGAGCTTAAGCCTCAATTAGTTTCTCTAATGCAGCAGAATTGCAAGTTTCATGGACTTCCATCAGAAGATCCTCATCAGTTCTTAGCTGAATTCTTGCAAATCTGTGATACTGTTAAGACCAATGGGGTTAATCCCGAGGTCTACAGACTCATACTTTTCCCCTTTGTTGTAAGAGACAGAGCTAGGATATAGTTGGACTCACAACCTAGAGAAAGCATGAACTCTTGGGACAAGTTGGTCAATGCTTTCTTGACCAAATTCTTTCCACCTCAAAAGATGAGCAAGCTTAGAGTGGAAGTCCAAACCTTCAAACAGAAGGAAGGTGAATCCCTCTATGAATCTTGGGAAGATACAAGCAATTAACCAAAAGGTGTCCTTCTGACATGCTTCCAGAATGGAGCATCATATTTATATTCTATGTTGGTCTGTCTGAATTATCTAAGATGTCATTTGACCATTCTACTGGTGGATCTCTTCATCTGAAAAACCCTGTAGAAGCCCAAGAACTCATTGAGATGGTTGCAAATAACCAGTTCATGTATACTTCTGAAAGAAATCCTGTGAATAATGGGATGACTCAGAAGAAAGGAGTTCTTGAGATTGATACTCTGAATGCCATATTGGCTCAGAATAAAATATTGACTCAGCAAGTCAATATGGTTTCTCAGAGTTTGACTGGATTGCAAGTTGCATCCGGCAGTGCTAAAGAAGCCTCCTCTGAAGAAGAAGCTTATGACCTTGAGAATTCTGCAATGGAAGAGGTGAATTACATGGGAGAATCCTATGGAAACACCTATAATCCTTCATGTAGGAATCATCCAAATTTCTCATGAAAGGATCAACAGAAGCCTCAACAAGGCTTTAACAACAATAATGGTGGGAGAAATAAGTTTGGCAATAGCAAACCTTTTCTATCATCTTTTCAGCATCAGACAGAGAATTCTGAGTAGAGCCTCTCTGGCTTAGCAAACATAGTCTCTGATCTATCTAACGCCATTCTCAGTTTCATGAATGAAACAAAGTCCTCCATCAGAAATTTGGAGGCACAAGCGGGTCAGCTGAGTAAAAGATACAGAAGAGAATCCCAAAAGAGAGTGCAAGGCCATAACTATAACCACAATGGCCGAACCTGGAGAGAGTGAAAAGGCAGTGATTCCCAGTGAGGAAGACCTCAAGGGACATCCACTAACCAATAATAAGTTCCCTATTGAGGAAACAGAGGAATCTGAGGCTCATAGAGAGACCATAGAAATTCCACTGAACTTACTATTGTCATTCATGAGCTCTGATGAATATTCTTCCTCTGAAGAGGATGAAGACACTGTTGAAGAGCAAGTTGCTCAGTATCTAAGAGCAATCATGAAGCTGAATGCCAAGTTATTTGGTAATGAGACTTGAGAAGATGAACCTCCATTGCTCATCAATAAACTGAATACATGGATTCAGCAGACATTGCCTCAAAAGAAATCGGATCCCGGAAAGTTCTTAATACCTTGCACCATAGGCACCATGAACTTTGAAAAGGCTCTGCGTGACCTGGGGTCAGGTATCAACCTCATGCCACTCTCTGTAATGGAGAAACTAGGAATCTTTGAGGTACAAGTTGTAAGAATCTCACTAGAGATGGCAGAAAAATCAATGAAATAGGCTTATGGACTTGTAGAGGATGTCTTAGTGAAGGTTGAAGGCCTTTACATCCCTGCTAACTTCATAATCCTAGACACTGGAAAGGATGAGGATGAATCCATCATCCTTGGAAGACCCTTCCTAGCCACAGCAAGGGCTGTGATTAATGTGGACAGAGGAGAGTTAGTCCTTTAATTGAATGAGGACTACCTTGTGTTTAAGACTCAAGGATCTTCTTCTGTAAACATGGAGAAGAAGCATGAAAAGCTTCTCTCAATACAGAGTCAGATAGAGTCCCCACACTCAACTTCTAAGTTTGGTGTTGGGAGGCCACAATCATGCTCTGAGCATCTGTGAAGCTCTGTAAGAGCTCACTGTCAAGCTATTGACATTAAAGAAGCGCTTATTGGGAGGCAACCCAATCTTATTTATCTATATTAATCACTTTCTCATTTTTATTTTCTAGTGTTAGTCTATGTCTTTTTTAGGTTGATGATCATGTGAAGTTACAAAAATAGATGCTGAAGTAAAGCAAAAATCAAAAACAGCACACCTTGGAGGACGAGTTTACTGGCGTTCAAACGCCAGTAAGGCTAGCAAAGTGGGCGTTTGACACCCAGTCTGGCACCATTCTGGGTGTTAAACGCCATAAATGGCACAGACTGGTGTTTAACGCCAGAAAAGGGTGTCTGGCGTTAAATGCCACTAAGGGTAGCAGAATAGGCGTTTAACGCCCAGTCTGGTAGCATTCTGGGCGTTAAACGCCAGAACTGGCAGCTAGACTGGCGTTTAACGCCAGAAATGGGCAGCAGTCTGGCGTTCAATGCCAGAAATGCCACACAAAGGGCGTTTAAACGCTAAAAAGGTGCAGGGATGAGAAATCCTTGACACCTCAAGATCTGTGGACCCCACAGGATCCATACCTATCCCAACTCATTCTCACTCTTCTTCACACCTTCCCATAACACCCTTCCCCAAACACCATTCACCTATTAAATCCTACCCTCTTTCCCATAACCTCTTCACCACTCACATCTATCCATTATTTCCTATCATACAACCCACCTACCCTCATCCACTCAAATTCAAACCAATTTCCTCCCAAACCCAACCCTTTCCACACAGATACCCTCTCTCCCTTACCCTATAAATACCAACTTCAACTTCACACATCACACACACCTTAACCACCCTTGGCCGAATTCACCACACACCTCCATCTCCTCTATTTCTTATTCTTCTACTCCTTTCTTCCTTCTTTTGCTCGAGGACGAGCAAACCTTTTAAGTTTGGTATTGGAAAAAGCTTTGCTTTTTGGTTTTAATAACCATTAATGGCACCTAAGGCTGGAGAAACCTCTAGAAAGATGAAAGGGAAGACAGTAGCTTCCACCTCTAAATCATGGAAGATGGAGAGGTTCATCTCAAAGGTCCGTCAAGACCACTTCTATGAAGTTGTGGCCAAGAAAAAGTTGATCCCCGAGGTCCCCTTCAAGCTCAAAAAGGGCGAATATCCAGAGATCTGACAAGAGATTCAGAGAAGAGGTTGGGAAGCTCTCACCAACCCTATCCAACAAGTTGGAATCTTAATAGTGCAAGAGTTCTATGCTAATGCATGGATCACTATGAACCATGATCAAAGTATGAACCCAAATCCAAAGAATTGGCTCACAATGATTCGAGGGAAATACTTAGATTTCAGTCCGAAAAATGTAAAGTTGGCATTCAATTTGCCAATGATGCAAGGAGATATTCATCTTTTCATAAGAAGGGTCAACTTTGATCAAAGGTTGGACCAAGTCCTCATGGACATCTGTATGGAAGGAGCCCAATGGAAGAGAGACTCCAAAGGTAAGCCGGTTCAACTGAGAAGGCTTGACCTCAAACCCATGGCTAAAAGATGGTTAGAGTTCATCCAACGCTCTATCATTCCTACTAGCAACCGATCCGAGGTAACTGTGGATCGGGCTATCATGATCCATAGCATCATGATTAGAGAGGAAGTAGAAGTTCATGAGATCATACCTCTAGAACTATACAAAATGGCTGACAAGCCCTCCACTTTGGCAAGGTTAGCCTTCCCTCATCTCATCTGTCACCTATGCAATTTAGCTGAAATTGTCATAGAGGAAGACATCCTCATTGAAGAGGACAAGTCCATCACTAAAAAGAAGATGGAGCAAACAAGAGAGCCCACTCATGGACCTCAACAAAAGTATGAGGAGATTCCTAACCAAGAAATTCCTGAGATGCCTCAAGGGATGCATTTTCCTCCACAAAACTATTGGGAGCAACTCAACACCTCTTTAGGGGATTTGAGTTCCAACATGGAGCAACTAAGGATGGAGCACCAAGAGCACTCCATTATCCTCTATGAAATTAGAGAGGACCAAAGAGCCATGAGGGAAGAGCAACAAAGGCAAGGAAGAGACATTAAGGAGCTCAAGCACTCTATAGGATCTTCAAGAAGAAAAACTAGCCGCCATCACTAAGGTGGACCCGTTCTTTAATTTCCTTGTTCTTATTTTTCTATTTTTCAGTTTTTATGCTTTATGTTTTGTCTATGTTTGTGTCTTTATTACATGATCATTAGTGTCTAGTGTCTATGTCTTAAAGCTATGAATGTCCCATGAATCCTTCACCTTTCTTAAATGAAAAATGTTTCTAATTGCAAAAGAACAAAAAGTACAAAAAAAAAGAGAAATGTTATTGATAATATGAAAATTCATAAAATTCATTCTTGAAGCAAGAAAAAGCAAGCAGGAAAAGCCAATAGCTCTTTAAACCAAAAGGCAAGAGCAAAAAGCCAGTAACCCTTTAAATTAAAAGACAAGGGTAAAGAGGATCCAAGACTTTGAACATCAGTGGATAGGAGGGCCCAAAGGAATTAAATCTTGGCCTAAGCGGCTAAATCAAGCTGTCCCTAACCATGTGCTTGTGTCATGAAGGTCCAAGTGAAAAGCTTGAGATTGAGTGGTTAAAGTCGTGATCCAAAGCAAAAGAGTGTGCTTAAGAACTCTGGACACCTCTAACTGGGGACTCTAGCAAAGCTGAGTCACAATCTGAAAAGGTTCACCCAGTTATGTGTTTGTGGCATTTATGTATCCGGTGGTAATACTGGAAAACAAGATGCTTAGGGTCACGGCCAAGACTCATAAGTAGTTGTGTTCAACAAATCAACATACTGAATTAGGAGAATCAATAACACTATCTTAATTATGAGTTCCTATAGATGCCAATCATTCTGAATTTCAAAGGATAAAGTGAGATGCCAAAACTGTTCAGAAATAAAAAGCTACAAGTCCCGCTCAACTAATTAGAACTAAGCTTCATTGATATTTTGGGATTTATTGTATATTCTCTTCTTTTTATCCTATTTTGTTTTCAGTTGCTTGGGGACAAGCAACAATTTAAGTTTGGTGTTGCGATGAGCGGATAATTTATACGCTTTTTGGCATTATTTTTATGTAGTTTTTAGTATGTTTTAGTTACTTTTTAGTATATTTTTATTAGTTTTATGCAAAATTCACATTTCTGGACTTTACTATGAGTTTGTGTGTTTTTCTGTAATTTCAGGTATTTTCTGGCTGAAATTGAGGAACCTGAGGAAAAATCTGATTCAGAGGCTGAGAAAGGACTGCAGATGCTGTTGGATTCTGACCTCCCTTCACTCGAAGTAGATTTTTCCGTCTTATCTATCTTTTAATTATCAATACCTCATAACCATTTGAATCCGCCTGACTGAGATTTACAAGATGACCAATGCTTGCTTCAAGCCAACAATCTCTGTGGGATCGACCCTTACTCACGTAAGGTATTACTTGGATGACCCAGTAAACTTGCTGGTTAGTTGTGCGGAGTTGTGAAAAGTGTGATCACAATTTCGTGCACCATAAGCCATGAAACTTAGGTATCAAGTTGATTAGTGCGGTCTTCAGTTCAAAATCTGCAGCCAGATTTGGGTGACGCACTTGATACGGTTGCAGTGTAAAGTCTGGAGCTCTAGCTTCCTGGAGAGTGATCCTCCTGGGCTCCGCCATGTTACCTGCACGTGAATCAACCGAATCAATAGTAGAGGAGCTGGTTTCCTCCTCAAATGGCACTTCAGATTTGCTCTCAGATAAGATTGGTGAGTTGGTAGTAACCACTTCACCACCCTCAGAGGCTAGCCTGCGCCGAGCTCGCCTAATACGTGAAAGAGTTCTTTCAATTTCAGGATCAAATGTGGTTAAGCTCGGATCAGGCAGTGAACGCGTCATTCAATGAAAGAAACATACAACTCATAGTAATAGAATAAAATAAAATAGAATGCAAATAAATAAATTTCAACCAATAAATTAGCACACTGTTGCAACTCCCCGGCAACGGCGCCAAAAATTGACGTGGTAAAAATTGGCCAATTAAGAATTTATAGAGAAAACAGCGTTGCAAGTACAATTCTTAACCAAAAAAAATCCGCTTATCAATTTAGAAAAGATTTGTCACAAAATTAAGAACAAAATACTGGGAGTAGAAATCCCAGGTCGTCTCCCAACGAGTTGACAAAAGAGTGCAGCTTATTGGTAAGAGGTTTTCCAAGAAATTTTTGAGTTTGAGAAACAGAAAAATAAATAATAGTGAATTTAAGCAACGGAAATTAACGAGAGAATTTATATAATTCAAATAAAAGGCTGGACCGGGAGGAGATTAATTGGAAGTTCTATCCTTGTTGAATTTTCCCAAGTGTAATAAATAAAGGTTGTTGTTCTACTTGGTTATCCCTTATATAATAATGGAAAGTCAAGTAACTAACCAACTAACCCTATCGCTCGCGTCCTAATCCTTAGGAAAGGATTAGAGTCAGAGACTAGAGAGTAAGCCAACAACTCCCAATTAAGATTAACACTTGAGTATTCCAATTCAAGGTTCTCCTCTTAATCAACTCCCAATCAAGTTAGGAAACTACTCCATTAACATGAATATAACTTTCACAGAATTAAGAAGGAAATAAAAGGAAGACATGATAAACAATAACTAAAAATTAATTAAAAGTAAAAATGGTTATTTGCATTAATAAATCCCAAAATCATAAACATACTTATCCAAACAGGGTTAATGGGTAGTAAAAGAGTGAAGGAATAGGGAAACAAACTAGAATAACGAAGCTTCAACGAAGGTAATGACTCTTCTCAATGTCCAAAGCAAAATCAATAAAATTCTAAAAACTATGAATGTGAAGAAAACCTAGAGGAAGTAGTAGAATTCTCTCTAAGATTCAAAAAAAAAAACTAAAATTATGCGTACTGAGAATGTGTTGAGTCTCTGCTTGTCCCTTGGCTCTAATCTGTGTTTTTGGGCAAAAAAATGGGTCCAAACTCGGCCTAAAATCGCCCCCAGCATTTTCTGCGATTTCTGCAGGTCGCGCATGTCACGCGTACGCGTCGAGCACACATACGCGTCGCTGGTCATTCTCGCAAGTCACGCGTACGCCTCAGGTACGCGCACGCATCATTGTGCAAACTCACTTTCCGCGCGCACGCGTCAGGTACGCGTACGCATCGTTCTTCGCCGTTCAGCTCCTTAGTTTCTTGTGTTCCTTCCATTTTTGCAAGCTTCCTCTCCACCCTCTAAGCCATTCCTGCCCTATAAAGCCTGAAAACACTTAACGCACAGATCACGACATCGAATGGTACAAGAAAAATTAAAAATATTTAATTTAAATGTCTATGAAGCAAGTTTTCAACCATGGAATAAAATTGGGAAGGAATTATAAAATCATGCAAATCATATGAATAAGTGAGTAAAGAGTTGGATAAAAAAAACTACCCAAATTAGCACAAGATAAACCATAAAATAGTGGTTTATCAGCGATGGTAGCACCCAACCCGTCGGCGTCGTCTCCTTCCTTCCATCTCCTCTTTTTCTTGTTCCCTGATTTCCCCCTTCGAGCTCCCCTTGCTTAGATTCTCCCATTTCTTTTCTGCCCCTTTCTAAACGTATATGCGTTTATGTTTTGTGAAATTAGGTTAGGTTTAAGTTTTAATTTGGAAATGTTAGAGTTAAGGGGGTTAGGGTTAGGGTTAGATAAAATTAGGATATATTGTATTAATTTAAAATTTAATTTAATCTCTTAAAATTTTTTTAAAAATATTATTTAATTATCAATTAGTTAATTAGCTTTTAATTAAATATTTTAATTTAAAATTAGTGATAATATAATTTATTTTCGTTGTTTATAAAATTAAAGTATTAAATTCTAAAATTTCAGTTATTTTAACTAAATCATATAAAATTTTTATTCTTTTAAAACTACTAAAATTTATTATTTGAATATAAAAAATAGCTCAATAATTATAAAATTAAATAAAATTTTTAGTTTAACTATCAAAACTTGGTTTAATTAATTTTAATAAAATATTTTATGAAAATAATAAAATAAGAGTAGTATAGTAATTGAAAATTAATTTTAATTTAATAATAATTATATAAAAATATTATTTAATTAGTTTTAAATAAATAGTCTAATTTTAAGAATATGAGATAATTAAATTAATTATTCCTGAAATATCATTTTATTATTAATTTACAAATTATTTTCAAATAAACAATAATTAAGATAGAATTAGAGATAATCAAATTAAATTTTTTTATTCATAAAACTTAAAGTATTGATTTTAAAAATCTCAAATATTTAAATCAAATCATATAAAATTTTTATATTTTTTAATTACTAAAATTTTAAATTATAAATAAGAAAATACTACGTTTAATATAAAAATTTCTAAAAATTTATTTTGAATAAATATAATAAATAATAAATGACTTATTATTTAATTTTTAAAATAATTTTAAACTCAAAATATCATTAATTTGAGTTAAATATTCTTAGTAAAATAAATTTTTGAATATAAAATCTTAAATAAATACAATAAATCATAAATAACTCATTATGTTAATTTTCAAAAATTCAAAGGCTTACATTTAATATGTTGAAATAAAATTTTTTATTAATTACAAAAAACTTTTGAATTTTGTGACAAATAAATAACTTGTTACAAAAATAGTGCATTTAGTGACAAATTATTTTTTTGTTACAAAATATCAAGAACTTTTGAAATAAATAGATATTTTGTTACAAAATATTTTGAATTTTTCAAATATATGATCTTTTGTTGTTACAAAATATTGAAATATTGAAAGCCAACATAATTTGTAACAAAAAAATTACATTGTTACAAAATATTGAAATATTTTGTAACAAATTTTTTTGTTGTTACAAAATATTCTTATTTTGTAACGATAACTAATTATTGTACAGAAAAAAACATAATTTGTAACAATTTTAAATTTGATACAAATTTTTTGTTACAAATGCTCCATTTTCTTGTAGTGCTAGAAGACCACCTTTTATGGTTTTTGTTTAGTACTTTAAGCTTTGTAATATGAGTATCGACATTCTAGGATTGCTGATGAGCGGATAATTTATACGCTTTTTGGCATTGTTTTTAGGTAGTTTTTAGTAGGATCTAGCTACTTTTAGGGATGTTTTTATTAGTTTTTATGCAAAATTTACATTTCTGGACTTTACTATGAGTTTGTGTATTTTTCTGTGATTTCAGGTATTTTCTGGCTGAAATTGAGGGACCTGAGCAAAAATCTGATAGAAGGCTGACAAAGGACTGCTGATGCTGTTGGATTCTGACCTCCCTGCACTCGAAATGGATTTTCTGGAGCTACAGAATTCTAAATGGTGCGTTTTCAACTGCGTTGGAAAGAAGACATCCAGGGATTTCTAGCAATATATAATAATCCATACTTTGTTCGAGTTTAGATGACGCAAACTGGCATTCAACGCCAGTTTCATGCTGCATTCTGGAGTAAAATGCCAGAAACACGTCACAAACCAGAGTTAAACGCCAAACAGACGTTACAACTTGGCGTTTAACTCCAAGAGAAGCCTCTACATGTGTAAAACTCAAGCTCAGCCCAAGCACACACCAAAGTGGGCCTCGGAAATGGATTTTTACACTTAGACTTATTTCTGTAAACCCTAGTAGCTAGTTTAGTATAAATAGAACTTTTTACTATTGTATTAAGTGTCTCTGAGACCATTTTGTCTTTTGACCACGTCTTGGTTATTCTGGTTCCCTCTCTGGGGCCGAAGCCAATGAACACCATTATCACTTATGTATTTTCAACGGTGGAGTTTCTACACACCATAGATTAAGGTGTGGAGCTCTACTGTACCTCGAGAATTGATGCAATTATTATTGTTCTTCTATTCAATTTAAACTTATTCTTATTCTAAGATATTTGATGCACTTCAACCTGATGGATATGATGATCCGTGACACTCATCATCATCCGTCCTTATGAACGCGTGCCTGACAACCACTCCCGTTCTACCTTAGATCGAGCGTGTATCTCTGGGATTCTTTAATCAGAATCTTCGTGGTATAAGCTAGAATTATTGGCGGCCATTCTTGAGAATCCAAAAATTCTAAACCTTGTCTGTGGTATTCCGAGTAGGATTCAGGGATTGAATGACTGTGACGAGCTTCAAACTCGCGATTGTTGGGTGTAGTGACAGACGCAAAAGAATCAATGGATTCTATTCCGACATGATCGAGAACCGATAGATGATTAGTCGTGCTGTGACAAGAGCATTTGGACCATTTTCACTGAGAGGATGGGAAGTAGCCATTGACAACAGTGACGCCCTACATACAGCTTGCCATGGAAAGGAGTAAGAAAAATTGGATGAAAGCAGTAGGAAAGCAGAGATTCAGAAGGAACACAGCATCTTCATGCGCTTATCTGAAATTCCCACCAATGAATTACATAAGTATCTCTATCTTTATTTTATGCTTTATTTATCTTTATATTCGACCCAGTGCACTTGCTGGTTAGTTGTGCGAAGTTATGACAAAGTGTGATTCACGTTTGAGAGCTCCAAGTCTTTGGCGCCATTGTTGATGATCACAATTTACGTGCACCAAGTTTTTGGCGCCGTTTCCGGGGATTGTTCGAGTTTGGACAACTGACGGTTCATCTTGTTGTTCAGATTAGGTAATTTTCTTTTCAAAAAGTTTTCAAAAATATTTCAAAAATTTTTTATTGTGTTTTCGTTTTTCAAAAAAAATAATTTTCAAAAAATCCAAAAAAAATTTATAAAATCATAAAAATAAAAAATATTTTGTATTTCTTGTTTGAGTCTAGAGTCAATTTTTAAGTTTGGTGTCAATTGCATGTTTTAAAAATTTGTGCATTTTTTGAAAATTTCATGCATAGTATTCTTCATGATCTTCAAGTTGTTCTTGGTAAATCTTCTTGTTTGATCTTCATATTTTCTTGTTTTGTGTCTTTTGTTGTTTTTCATATGCATTCTTGCATTCATAGTGTCTAAGCATGAAAAATTTCTAAGTTTGGTGTCTTGCATGTTTTTCTTTTCTTAAAAATTTTTCAAAAATGAGTCTTGATGTTCATCTTGATCTTCAAAATGTTCTTGGTGTTCATCTTGACATTCAAAGTGTTCTTGCATGCATTATGTGTTTTGATATTAATTTTTCATGTCTTGTGTCAATCTTGCTGTTTACAAAAAAGAGAGAGAAAAACACAAATATGACATCTTTTCTTCTTTTTT
Source organism: Arachis duranensis (assembly GCF_000817695.3). Classification (NCBI taxonomy): domain Eukaryota; kingdom Viridiplantae; phylum Streptophyta; class Magnoliopsida; order Fabales; family Fabaceae; genus Arachis; species Arachis duranensis. The sequence continues at coordinate 46,975,659 of NC_029776.3, read as the reverse complement.
CTCTCTCATCATTAAAAATTCAAAAATAAAAAATATATCTTTTCCTTATTTTACTCATAATTTTCAAAATCTTTGGGTTGACTTAGTAAAAAATTTTTAAAATAAGTTGTTTCTTGTTAGTCAAGTCAAGATTTCAATTTTTTTTTAAAAAATCCTATCTTTTTAAAATCTTTTTCAAAAATCAAATCTTTTTCATTTTGCTTATTATTTTTTGAAATTTTTTTTATGACTTTCAAAATCTTTTTCTTATCTTTATTTCATAATTTTCAAAAACTTTACTAACAATTAATGTGATTGATTCAAAAATTTGAAGTTTGTTACTTTCTTGTTAAGAAAGGTTCAATCTTTAAATTCTAGAATCATATCTTTTAGTTTCTTGTTAGTCAAGTAATCAAATTTTAATTTTAAAAATCAAATCTTTTTCAAAAATCTTTTTAATCATATCTTTTTCAAATCATATCTTTTTCAAAATCAAATTCAAAAATCTTTTCTAACTTCTTATCCTTTCAAAATTGATTTTCAAATCTTTTTCAACTAACTAATTGACTTTAGTTTGTTTCTTATCTTTTTCAAAACTATCTAACTACTTTTCTCTCTCTAATTTTCGAAAATTCCTCACTCTTTTTCAAAATTCTTTTAATTAACTAATTGTTTCTAATTTTAATTTTAACTTTATTTCTTCTCTTAATTTTCGAAAATCACTAACCATTTTTCAAAACAATTTTCAAAAATTCTTCCTTCTTATCTCTTTCTATTTATTTATTCATTTACTAACACTTCTCTTCATCTCAAAATTCGAACCCTCTCTTCTCTTCTGTGTTCGAAATTTTCTCTTCTTCATTTCTTCTACTTACATAAAGGAATCTCTATACTGTGACATAGAGGATTCCTCTTCTTTCTTTGTTTTCTTCTGTTTCATATGAGTAGGAACAAGGAAAAAAGCATTCTTGTTGAAGCTAATCCTGAACCTAAAAGAACCTTGAAGAGGAAGCTAAGAGCAGCTAAAGTACAGTACTCTGAAGAGGACCCAACAGAATTTTTTGAATAGGAAAAGGAGATGGCAGCCGAAAATAATAACAACAATAATGCAAGGAAGATGCTTAGTGACTTTACTGCACCAAATTCCAAATTACATGGAAGAAGCATCTCAATCCCTACCATTGGAGCAAACAATTTTGAGCTAAAGCCTCAATTAGTTTCTCTAATGCAGCAGAATTGTAATTTTCATAGACTTCCATCAGAAGATCCTTTTCAATTCTTAACTAAATTCTTGTAGATCTATGATACTGTTAAGACCAATGGGGTTGATCTCGAGGTCTACAGGCTTATACTTTTCCCTTTTGCTGTAAGAGACAGAGAGAGAGTATGGTTGGACTCTCAACCTAAAGATAGCCTGAACTCTTGGGATAAGCTGGTCACGGCCTTCTTGCCCAAGTTCTTTCCTCCCTAAAAGTTGAATCCTTCTATGAAGCTGGGGAAAGATACAAGCAGTTGACCAAAAAGTGTCCTTCTGACATGCTTTCAGAATGGACCATCCTGGATATATTCTATGATGGTCTGACTAAATTGTCTAAGATGTCATTGGACCATTCTGCAGGTGGATCTATTCACCTGAAGAAAACACCTGCAGAAGCTCAGGAACTCATTGACATGGTTGCTAATAACCAATTCATGTACACCTCTGAGAGGAATCCTGTGAGTAATGGGACGCCTCAGAAGAGGAGAGTTCTTGAAATTGATGCTCTGAATGCCATATTGGCTCAAAACAAAATATTGACTCAGTAAGTCAACATGATTTCTCAGAGTCTGAATGGATGGTAAAATGCATCCAACAATACTAAAGAGGCATCTTCTGGGCATCTTCTGAAGAAGAAGCTTATGATCCTGAGAACCCTGCAATGGCAGAGGTGAATTACATGGGTGAACCCTATGGGAACACCTATAATTCCTCATGGAGAAACCATCCAAATTTCTCATGGAAGGATCAACAAATGCCCCCAACAAGGCTTTAATAATGTTGGAAGAAACAGGCTTAGCAATAGCAAGCCTTTTCCATCATCTTCTCAGCAACAGACAGAGAATTCTGAGCAGAGCCCCTCTAGTTTAGCAAACATAGTCTTTGATCTATCTAAGGCCACTTTAAGTTTCATGAGTGAAACAAGGTCGACCATTAGAAATTTAGAGGCACAAGTGGGCCAGCTGAGTAAGAAAATCACTGAAACCCCTCCTACTACTCTCCCAAGCAATACAGAAGATAATCCAAAAAGAGAGTGCAAGGCCATTGACATAATCACAATGGCCGAATCCAAAGAGGAAGAGAACGACGTGAATCCCAGTGAGGAAGACCTCCTGGGATGTCCTCTGAACAAAAAGGAGTTCCAAACTGAGGAACCTAAGGAATCTGAGGCTCACTTAGAGATCATAGAGATTCCATTGAACCTCCTTTTACAATTCATGAGCTCTGAGAACTATTCTTCCTCTGAAGAGAATGAAGATGTAAATGAAGAGTAAGTTGCTCAATATCTAGGAGCCATCATGAAGCTGAATGCTAAGTTGTTTGGCAATGAGACTTGGGAAGGTGAACCTCCATTGCTCATTAGTGAACTAGATACATGGGTTCAGCAAACTCTACCTCAAAAGAAATAAGATCCTGGTAAATTCTTGATATCCTGTACCATAGGCACCATGACCTTTAAGAAGGCTCTGTGTGACCTGGGGTCAGGTATAAATCTTATGCCACTCTCTGTAATGGAGAAGCTGGGGATCTTTGAAGTACAAGTTGCAAGAATCTCATTAGAGATGGCAGACAAGTTAATAAAACAAGCTTATGGATTGGTAGAGGACGTGTTGGTAAAGGTTAAAGGCCTTTACATCCCTGCTGATTTCATAATCTTAGACACTGGGAAGGATGAGAATGAATCCATCATTCTTGGAAGACCCTTCCTAGCCACAGCAGGAGCTGTGATTAATGTTGACAGAGGAGAGTTAGTCCTTCAATTGAATAGGGACTACCTTGTGTTTAAAGCTCAATGTTATCCTTCTGTAAACATGGAAAAGAAGCACGATAAGCTTCTCTCAATACAGAGTCAAACAAAGCCCCCACAATCAAACTCTAAGTTTGGTGTTGGGAGGCCACAACCAAACTCTAAGTTTGGTGTTGAACCCCCGCATTCAAACTCTAAGTTTGGTGTTGGGAGGTCCCAACAATACTCTGATGATCTATGAAGCTCTATGAGAGCTCACTGTCAAGCTATTGACATTAAAGAAGTGCTTATTGGGAGGCAACCCAATTTTTATTTATACATATTTCTATTGTTCTTTTATGTTTTATTAGGTTTATGATCATGTGGAGTCACAAAATAATTGCAAAAATTAAAAACAAAATAAAAAACAGCAGAAGAAAAAGCACACCTTGGAGGAAGAGCTTACTGGCATTTAAACGCCAGTAAGGAGCATCTGGCTGGCTGATGAGCGGATAATTTGTATGCTTTTTGGCATTGTTTTTAGTATGTTTTTAGTATGATCTAGTTAGTTTTTAGTATATTTTTATTAGTTTTTAGTTAAAATTCACTTTTCTGGACTTTACTATGAGTTTGTGTGTTTTTCTGTGATTTCAGGTATTTTCTGGCTGAAATTGAGGGACCTGAGCAAAAATCTGATTCAGAGACTAAAAAGGACTGCAGATGCTGTTGGATTCTGACCTCCCTGCACTCGAAGTGGATTTTCTGGAGCTACAGAAGCCCAATTGGCGCGCTCTCAACGGCGTTGAAAAGTAGACATCCTGGGCTTTCCAGCAATATATGATATTCCATACTTTTCCCAAGATTTGATGGCCCAAACCGGCGTTCAAAGTCACCCTCAGAATTCCCAGCGTTAAACGCCGGAACTGGCACCAAAATGGGAGTTAAACGCCCAAACTGGCAATAAAGCTGGCGTTTAACTCCAAGAAGAATCTCTACACGAAAATGCTTCAATGCTCAGCCCAAGCACACACCAAGAGGGCCCAGAAGTGGATTTTTATGTCATTTACTCAATCTCTGTACACCCTAGGCTACTAGTTCTCTATAAGGAGGACCTTTTACTATTGTATTTTCATCT
>NC_029776.3:46967066-46967872 GCF_000817695.3 Arachis duranensis | reverse complement strand
GATCAACAGAGACCTCAACAAGGTTTCAACAATAATAATGGTGGAAGAAACAGGTTTAGCAATGGCAAGCCTTTTCCATCATCTTCTCAGCAATAGACAGAGAGCTCTAAGCAGAATACTTCTGACTTAGCAACCATGGTCTCTGATCTAATCAAAACCACTCAAAGTTTCATGACTGAAACAAGGTCCTCCATCAGAAATTTGGAAGGACAAGTGGGTCAGTTGAGCAAGAAAATTTCTGAACTCCCTCATAGTACTCTCCCAAGCAATACAGAAGAAAATCCAAAAGGAGAGTGCAAGGCCATCAACATGGCCGAATTCTGGGATGAAGAAAAGGCAGTGAACGCCACTGAGGAAGACCTCACTGGGCGTCCACTGACCTCCAATGAGTTCCCCAATAAGGAACCATGGGAATCCGAGGCTCAAAATGAGACCATAGAGATTCCATTGGACTTACTTCTGCCACTCATGAGCTCTGATGAGTATTCTTCCTCTGAAGAGGATGAGTATGTCACTGAAGAGCAAGTTGCTAAATATCTTGGAGCAATCATGAAGCTGAATGACAAGTTATTTGGAAATGAGACTTGGGAGGATGAAGCTCCTTTGCTCACCAAAGAACTGGATAACTTGTCTAGGCAGAAACTGCCTCAAAAGAGACAGAATCCTGGGAAGTTTTCAATACCTTGTACCATAGGCACCATGACCTTCAAGAAGGCCTTGTGTGACTTAGGGTCAAGCGTAAACCTCATGCCCCTCTCTGTAATGGAGAAATTAGGGATCTTTGAGGTGCAAGCTGCAAAAATCTC
>NC_029776.3:46965282-46965552 GCF_000817695.3 Arachis duranensis | reverse complement strand
ACCCCACCTACCCCACCATTCAAATTCAAACCACTTTCCCACCCAAACCCACCCTCAAGTGACCGAAACCTACCCTTCCCCTCTCCTATTTAAACCCTCCTTCACTCCTTCATTTCCACACAACCTAAACACCACTTTTCCCCCCTTTTGGCCGAATACAAAGCCATTCCCTTTCTCCTCATTTCTTCTTCTTCTACTCTCTTCTTTCTTCTTTTGCTCGAGGACGAGCAAACATTTTAAGTTTGGTGTGGAAAAAGCATTGCTTTTTAT
>NC_029776.3:46964650-46965189 GCF_000817695.3 Arachis duranensis | reverse complement strand
AAAGGGAAGGCAAAAGCTTCCATCTCCGAGTCACGGGAGATGGAGAGATTCATCTCAAGGGTGCATCAAGACCACTTCTATGAAGTCGTGGCCTTGAAGAAGGTGATCCCCAAGATCCCTTTTAAACTCAAAAAGGGTCAACTTTGATCAAAGGTTGGACAAAGTCCTCATATACATATGTGAAGAGGGCGCTCAATGGAAGAGAAAGGGAAGCCAAGTCAACTAAGAAGGAATGACCTCAAGCCCATCACTAAGAAGAGGATGGAGCAAACAAAAGACCCCTCTCATCATCAAATCCCTGAGATGCCTCAAGGGATGCACTTTCCTCCACAAAACTATTGGGAACAAATTAACACCTCCCTAGGAGAATTGAGTTCCAACATGGGACAACTAAGGGTGGAGCACCAAGAACATTCCATCCTCCTCCATGAAATTAGAGAAGATCAAAGAATCATGAGAGAGGAGCAACAAAGACAAGGAAGAGACATTGAGGAGCTCAAGCACTCCATAGGATCTTCAAGAGCATGAAAGAGCCGCCA
>NC_029776.3:46963722-46964550 GCF_000817695.3 Arachis duranensis | reverse complement strand
TTTCATAGTCCTAGAGACAGGGAAGTGCATGGATGAATCCATCATCCTTGGCAGACCCTTCCTAGCCACAGCAAAGGCTGTAATTGATGTTGATAGAGGAGAGTTGATCATTCAAGTGAATGAAGAGTCCTTGGTGTTTAAAGCCCAAGGATATCCCTCTGTCATCATGGAAAGGAAGCATGAAGAGCATCTCTCAAAACAGAGCCAAACAAAGCCCCCACAGTCAAACTCTAAGTTTGGTGTTGGGAGGCCACAACCAAACTCTAAGTTTGGTGTTGAACCCCCACATTCAAACTCTAAGTTTGGTGTTGGGAGGTTCCAACATGGCTCTGAGAATTTGTGAGGCTCCATGAGAGTCCTCTGTCAAGCTAATGACAATAAAGAAGCGCTTGTTGGGAGGCAACCCAATGTTTTATAATTAACTATTTTCTTTTGTTATTTTATGTCTTTTGTAGGTTGATGATCATAAGAAGTCAATAAATCCATGAAAAAAGCAAAAACAGAATGAAAAACAGAAAGAAAAATAGCACACCCTGGAGGACGCACCCACTGGCGTTTAAACGCCAGTGAAGTTAGCTGGTGGGCGTTTAACGCCCAGTCTGGCACCATTCTGGGCGTTTAACGCCAGAAAGGGGCACCAGACTGGCGTTAAACACCAGAAAGGGGCAAGATGCTGGCGTTAAACGCCAGAAATGGCACCAGCCCGGCGTTTAACGCCAGAAATGGCTCAAAACGTGATTTTGAATGCCATTTGGTGCAGGGATGACTTTTCCTTGACACCTCAAGATCTGTGGACCCCACAGGATCCCCACCTACCCTACCACTCTC
>NC_029776.3:46962588-46962915 GCF_000817695.3 Arachis duranensis | reverse complement strand
AATTATTTTGATGTGGTGGCAATACTTTTGTTCTCTGAATGTATGCTTAAACAGTGCATATGTCTTTTGAATTTGTGGCTCTTGAAAGAATGATGAAAAAGGAGACATGTTACTGAGGATCTGAAAAATCATAAAAGTGATTCTTGAAGCAAGAAAAAGCATTTCTATTCAAAAAAAAAAGAAAAAAAATCAAAAAAAAAAGAGAAAAAGAAAAAGAAAACGAAAGAGAGAAAAGAAAAAATAAAGTTGTGATCCAAGGCAAAAAGAGTGTGCTTAAGAACCCTGGACACCTCTAATTGGGGACTCTAGCAAAGCTGAGTCACAATC
>NC_029776.3:46958479-46959178 GCF_000817695.3 Arachis duranensis | reverse complement strand
GTTGAAGACCATTACATCCCTACTGATTTCATAGTCCTAGAGACTGGAAAGTGCATGGATGAATCCATCATCCTTGGCAGACCCTTCCTAGCCACAGCAAAGGCTGTAATTGATGTTAATAGAGGAGAATTGATCATTCAAGTGAATGAAGAGTCCTTGGTGTTTAAGGCCCAAGGATATCCCTCTGTCATCATGGAGAGGAAGCATGAAGAACTTCTCTCCAAACAGAGCCAAACAGAGCCCCCACATTCAAACTCTAAGTTTGGTGTTGGGAGGTTCCAGCATGGCTCTGAGAATCTGTGAGGCTCCATGAGAGTCCTCTGTCAAGCTAATGACAATAAAGAAGCGCTTGTTGGGAGGCAACCCAATGTTTTATAATTAACTATTTTCTTTTATTATTTTATGTCTTTTGTAGGTTGATGATCATAAGAAGTCACAAAATCCATGAAAAAAGCAAAAACAGAATGAAAAACAGAAAGAAAAACAGCACACCCTGGAGGACGCACCCACTGGCGTTTAAACGCCAGTGAAGTTAGCTGGTGGGCGTTTAACGCCCAGTCTGGCACCATTCTGGGCGTTTAACGCCAGAAAGGGGCACCAGACTGGCGTTAAACGCCAGAAAGGGGCACCAGACTGGCGTTAAACGCCAGAAAAAGGCAAGATGCTGGCGTTAAACGCCAGAAATGGGCACCAGCCTGG
>NC_029776.3:46957418-46958419 GCF_000817695.3 Arachis duranensis | reverse complement strand
GCAATTTTGCTCGCCACTTGGTGCAGGGATGACTTTTCCTTGACACCTCAGGATCTGTGGACCCCACAGGATCCTCACCTACCCCACCACTCTCTCTTTTCTTCACCTATTCACCAATCACCTCAACACCTCTTCCCCAAAAACCCCTCACCTATCAAATCCCATCTTTCTCTTCACCACTCACATCCATCCTTCATAAAATCCCACCTACCCCACCATTCAAATTCAAACCACTTTCCCACCCAAACCCACCCTCAAGTGACCGAAACCTACCCTTCCCATCTCCTATTTAAACCCTCCTTCACTCCTTCATTTCCACACAACCTAAACACCACTTCTCCCCCCTTTTGGCCGAACACAAAGCCATTCCCTTTCTCCTCATTTCTTCCTCTTCTACTCTCTTCTTTCTTCTTTTGCTCGAGGACGAGCAAACATTTTAAGTTTGGTGTGGTAATTTGCTCGAGGACGAGCAAACCTTTTAAGTTTGGTGTGGTAAAAGCATTGGTTTTTGTTTTTCCATAACCATTTATGGCATCTAAGGCCGGAGAAACCTCTAGAAAGAGGAAAGGGAAGGCAAAAGCTTCCATCTCCGAGTCATGGGAGATGGAGAGATTCATCTCAAGGGTGCATCAAGACCACTTCTATGAAGTCGTGGCCTTGAAGAAGGTGATCCCCAAGATCCCTTTTAAACTCAAAAAGGGTCAACTTTGATCAAAGGTTGGACCAAGTCCTCATAGACATATGTGAAGAGGGCGCTCAATGGAAGAGAAAGGGAAGCCAAGTCAACTAAGAAGGAATGACCTCAAGCCCATTACTAAGAAGAGGATGGAGCAAACAAAAGACCCCTCTCATCATCAAATCCCTGAGATGCCTCAAGGGATGCACTTTCCTCCACAAAACTATTGGGAGCAAATCAACACCTCCCTAGGAGAATTGAGTCCAACATGGGACAACTAAGGGTGGAGCACCAAGAACATTCCATCCTCCTCCATGAAATTAGA
>NC_029776.3:46935597-46955060 GCF_000817695.3 Arachis duranensis | reverse complement strand
TGAATGACTGTGACGTGCTTCAAACTCCTGAGGGCGGGGCGTTAGTGACAGACGCAAAAGAATCGATGGATTCTATTTCGGCCTGACCGAGAACCGACAGCTGATTACCCATGCTGTGACAGAGCATTGCAATCGTTTTCACTGAGAGGATGGGAGGTAGCCATTGACAACGGTGAAACCCTACACAAGCTTGCCATGGAAAGGGAATAAGAAGGATTGGATGAAGACAGTAGGAAAGCAGAGAGACGGAAGGGAAGGCATCTTCATGCGCTTATCTGAAGTTCCTACCAATGAATTACATAAGTATCTCTATCTTTACCTTTTTGTTATTTTCGTTCATCACCATTACCATTTGAGTTTGCCTTACTAAGATTTACAAGATGACCATAGCTTGCTTCAATACTAACAATCTCCGTGGGATCGACCCTTACTCGCGTAAGGTTTATTACTTGGACGACCCAGTGCACTTGCTGGTTAGTTGTGCGAAGTTGTGTAATGCCATGGTATTGAGCTACCAAGTTTTTGGGGTTCATGACCGGGGATTATGAGAGTTGTGAAAAGTATTGTTCACAATTTCGTGCACCACTGGCGTTCAACGCCAGAACATAGCATGAAGCTGGCGTTGAATGCCAGAAACAAGCAGCAGTCTGGCGTTTAAACACCAGGATTACACCCTGAGAAGAGCTGGCGTTAAACGTCAGAAACAAGCATGGAAGTGGCGTTCAACGCCAGAAACATGCTGCATCTTGGCATTGAACGCCCAAAACAAGCATGGAAGTGGCATTTAACGCCAAAAACATGCTGCAGTCTGGTGTTAAACGCCAGGATTGCATACAGAGGGCATTTTACACGCCTAAAGGGTGCAGGGATGAGAAATCCTTGACACCTCAGGATCTGTGGACCCCACAGGATCACCTCAGGATCTGTGGACCCCACAAGATCCCCACCTATCTTCTCTCTTCTTCACACAATTAAATAACACTCTTCCCCAAACACCCTTCACCAATCACCTCAATCTATCTTCCCCATCACCTCTTCACCACTCACATCCATCCACTATTCCCCATAAACCCCACCTACCTTCAAATTCAAAATCTCTTCCCCACCCAAACCCATCCTACATGACTGAACCATAACCCCTCTCCCTCCACTATATAAACCCCTCAATCCTTCTTCATTTTCACACATCACTACCCTCTCTTCTCTCCCTTGGCCGAATACACATCTCTCCCTCTCATCCATATCTTCTTCTTCTTCATCTATTCTTTCTTTTTTTGCTTGAGGACGAGTAACATTCTAAGTTTGGTGTGGTAAAATCATAGCTTTTTTATTTTTTCATAACCATTTATGGCACCTAAGGCCAAAGAAACCTCTAGAAAGAGGAAGGGGAAGACAAAAGCTTCCACCTCCGAGTCATGGGAGATGGAGAGATTCATCTCAAAAGCCCATCAAGACAACTTCTATGAAGTTGTGGCCAAGAAGAAGGTGATCCTTGATGTCCCTTTCATGCTCAGAAAAATGAGTATCCAAAGATCCGACATGAGATCCAAAGAAGAGGTTGGGAAGTTCTTACCAACCCCATTCAACAAGTCGGAATCTTAATGGTTCACGAGTTCTATGCCAATGCATGGATCACTAGGAACCATGATCAAAGTATGAACCCGAATCCAAAGAATTATCTTACAATGGTTCGGGAGAAATGCTTAGATTTCAGTTCAGAAAATGTAAGGTTGGCATTTAACTTGCCTATGATGCAAGAAGATGCACGCCCCTACACTAGAAGGGTCAACTTTGATCAAAGGTTGGACCAAGTCTTTATGGACTTATGTGTGGAAGGAGCTCAATGGAAAAGAGACTCAAAAGGCAAGCCAGTTCAATTGAGAAGACTGGACCTTAAGCATGTGGCTAGAGGATGGTTGGAGTTCATCCAACGCTCCATCATTCTTACTAGCAACCGATCCAAAGTAACTGTGGATCGGGCCATCATGATCCATAGCATCATGATTGGAGAGGAAGTAGAAGTTCATGAAGTCATCTATCTAGAACTCTATAAAGTAGCCAAAAAGCCCTCCACCTTGGCAAGGCTAGCTTTTCCTCATCTCATTTGACATCAATGCTACTTAGCTGGAGTTGTCATAGAAGGAGACATCCCCATTGAAGAGGACAAGACCATTACTAAGAAGAGGATGGAGCAAACAAGAGAGCCCATTCATGGATCTCAAGAGACGCATGAAGAAGCTCATCATCAAGAAATCCCTGAGATGCCTCAAGGGATGCATTTTCCTCCAAACAACTATTGGGAACAACTCAACACTTCTCTAGAAGGATTGAGTCATGACATGAACCAATTAAGGGTGGAACACCAAGAGCACTCCACCATTCTCAATGAGATTAGAGAATATCAAAGAGCTCTGAGGGAGGAGTAACAAAGGTAAGGAAGAGACATAGAGGAGCTCATCAACAATGGTGCCAAAGACTTGGAGCTCTCAAACGTGAATCACACTTTGTTACAACTTCGCACAACTAACCAGCAAGTGCACTGGGTCATCCAAGTAATACCTTACGTGAGTAAGGGTCGATCCCACAGAGATTGTTGGTATGAAGCAAGCTATGGTCATCTTGTAAATCTCAGTTAGGCGAATTCAAATGGTTATAATGGTTTTCAAATATAAAGATAAATAAAGCATAAAATAAAGATAGAGATACTTATGTAAATCATTAGTGGGAATTTCAGATAAGCGCATGAAGATGCTGTGTTCCTTCTGAATCTCTGCTTTCCTACTGCTTTCATCCAATCATTCTTACTTCTTTCCATGGCAAGCTGTATGTAGGGCGTCACCGTTGTCAATGGCTACTTTCCATCCTCTCAGTGAAAATGGTCCAAATGCTCTTGTCACAACACGGCTGATCATCTGTCGGTTCTCGATCATGTTGGAATAGAATCCATTGATTCTTTTGCGTCTGTCACTACACCCAACAATCGTGAGTTTGAAGTTCGTCACAGTCATTCAATCCCTGAATCCTACTCGGAATACCACAGACAAGGTTTAGACTTTCCGGATTCTCAAGAATGGCCGCCAATAATTCTAGCTTATACCATGAAGATTCTGATTAAAGAATCCAAGAGATAACGCTCGATCTAAGGTAGAACGGGAGTGGTTGTCAGGCACGCGTTCATAAGGAGAGATGATGATGAATGTCACAGATCATCATATCCATCAGGTTGAAGTGCAGCGAATATCTTAGAATAAGAATAAGCTTGAATTGAATAGAAGAACAATAGTAATTGCATTAATTCTCGAGGTACAGCAGAGCTCCACACCTTAATCTATGGTGTGTAGAAACTCCACCGTTGAAAATACATAAGTGATCATGGTGTTCATTGGCTTCGGCCCCAGAGAGGGAACCAGAATAACCAAGAGGTGGTCAAAAGACAAAATGGTCTCAGAGACACTTAATACAAAAGTAAAAAGTTCTATTTATACTAAACTAGTTACTAGGGTTTACAGAAATAAGTCTAAGTGTAGAAATCCACTTCCGGGCCCACTTTGTTGTGTGCTTGGGCTGAGCTTGAGTTTTACACGTGCAGAGGATTCTCTTGGAATTAAACGCCAAGTTATAACGTCTGTTTGGCGTTTAGCTCTGGTTTGTGACGTGTTTCTGGCATTTTACTCCAGAATGCAGCATGGAACTGGCGTTGAAAGCCAGTTCGCATCATCTAAAATCAAACAAAGTATGGATTATTATAGATTGCTAGAAAGCCCTGGATGTCTTCTTTCCAACACAGTTGAGAACGCACCATTTAGAATTCTGTAGCTCCAGAAAATCTATTTCGAGTGCAGAGAGGTCAGAATCCAACAGCATCAACAGTCCTTTGTCAGCCTTCTATCAAATTTTTGCTTAGGTCCCTCAATTTCAGCCAGAAAATACCTAAAATCACTAAAAAACACACAAACTCATAGTAAAGTCTAGAAATGTGAATTTTGCATAAAAACTAATAAAAACATCCCTAAAAGTAGCTAGATCCTACTAAAAACTACCTAAAAACAATGTCAAAAAGCGTATAAATTATCCGCTTATCAATTGCCTCTAAGATTCCCAGGACCTTATATCTTATGTGCATGGCACCTTTACCATGTTGAGAACCTCCAGTTCTCACCCTATACTATGTTGTTGTTTTTCAGATGCAGGTCAAGTGGCACCTCGCTAGGCGTCTGGAGTTCTACTGTGAAGTGGATCATTTTGGGGCTCTACTTTTGATATTTTGAGATATATATATAATATTTGACTCTCCTTCTGTGTATATTACTATTTTACTTTTGTACCTGTTAGAGGTTTATGGAGAACTAGGGCTTTTAAACATGTTTTTTGGGCTAAAGGATGTATATATTGTATGTAAATATTCTCCGGCCAGCCTTAGCTTCGCAGACTGAGTTAGGAGCTTGTTATATCATTTTCTTGTCTCTCTATTCCTACTTTCTATATAGTTATGCTTCTAAACCTTAGATTTCTTCGCACGCAAGTAATCTTATTTCCTGAGCGTTGTGCTTTTTATTTTTGTGATTTTGTTTCATTCGTTTTTCAAGGCTCCTTGTATACTGTATCATTTTCCATCTTACTATGTATATATTTTATTTTAGAGGTCATAATACCAAACCACCTCTATTTCACGGCTTAAGCGTAAAGCTCTGTATGGTAGGGTGTTACACGAAAGTGTTGGAGAATGTTGCATGCTGACCGTGTTCTTCTACTGGGTCACTCTCGGTCTTGTCTCTTTCTCCCTTCTTTGAAAAGAAATTATAATCAAACTTTATACAAACTTTATAATCAAACTTTATACAAACTCACTTTTTATCAAAATCAAGTTTGTAAAATCAATTTCATACAAACTCTCATTTGTAAACTTTAATCCAAACACACACTAAATAGCATTTATTTACTAAAGTGTTGGGTTTAATTTTATTTTCACATGCAGAATACTCCTCCTTCAATTTCGGGGTAAACATGTCACTTTTGAAAATGTATTTTGAATTTGAATAGTTGCATGCATCTAACCAATTTCTCACCACCAAATCCTCCTCCTCCCCCTCCCCCTCTCCCCTCCCAAAACTCCCTAAGACACACGCCACACACACGGACATCTCCTCCATCCATTCTTTTTTGGCATTTAGCAATCATTACTACCAACCTGCATTTATGTCATTGTTTGATGGTCGTTCAATGAGGATTTATTACACTACTCTTCTCTATACCGTTAAACACCTTCTTTTTGATAATAGATCTTACACTTATAAGAATGATTGCCGCTGGCAATAGAGAAATTGTTTGCATCTGATCAAGTTCATGGTGTATTGTTGACTTCTGAAGTTACACTTGATGGAATTCAATCTTTTGCATTCAGTATGAATCCAGGAGAGGGTATGGATCAAGGAGAGTGTAATAGAAATTAGTTCTTTTCCCTCCACATGTTTTGGCCAAAAAGCTATTTTAAAGCGTAACAGAATTTTTCTAGAGGATATGTTTTGCACTTCATATTTTGTATTATGAATTTTTATTTTTAATTTAATGTTGTTATGTAAATTGTATGTTGCAATTACAACTGATTGATTTGGAATCTCAATGAATTTTTGTATAACCAGTACTTAAATTTTAGGCTTGTGTTTAGTAGAATAATTAAATAAATCAAAATCCAAAATGATACTGTGTCTACATACCATTAATTAAGATATGTTGATAAAAGATACACTGAAAACCTCCTTTAAGTTAACTCGTTGACCTATTTTGACTGATCTGGCTAGCTTATTCTTCTTGTGGGAAAAATATACTACTTACCTATAAACTGTAATGGATTCCTCGCTTTTATTATGAAGTTCTTTCCAAAAACTAAAATTGATACTCAGGAAAAAAGTTGGTATTTAAGTCAATAACCATCCATTTCTGTACACGTCAGAATCTTATAGGGGAACAAAAGTAAGGAATCATGTTAATCAAACTAAGAGCAAATGTATGCTTATTTGTTGAATATTGTTCATTAATTAGAAATTCATATGTTTCCTTAACTTTTATTTTTTCAAATGCAGTGTGTATCTCCAATATCGACGATTTTTGTATCAAATAAATGTGCTGAGATGGCTAATGCATTAGTATTTTCATGGTTGTACACACGGTGTGTTATTTCAGGTATGTTTTTAGACTTTTAATTTGACTTGGTGACTACCTGTGACAAAAGTTCATGAGTCAATAGGCTAATATGTTCTATACATTGGCATGATGATAGTTTGTACTATATAAGTTATTTTGGATTTAAGAATTCCTTGTAATTGAGAGATAAAAATAATAAACAAAATTAGCTATTAGTTACATAGAATGTACTTGGGATTATATGCATTGGTAAATCAGAGCACTTGTGATTCCTTATTCAATATTTCTGAAGACCTGTTTGTAAATCATGTTGTCAGTCTCCCTAACTCTTTCATCATCATGACATAGAAGTATCTTTAGACCTTTTTTATTTGTAACCCTTGAAATAGCAACATACAATTGTCCATGGGTGAAAACATAATTTTTTAATATCAACCCAACTTTTGATAACGATTAACCTTGAATTTTATTAATAGTCATTGCATAGGATACCATGATAGAAAATTATCTGTGTTAGAATTTGAATGGCATCCTATAGTCAGATGGGTTTAAAGTCATCCTTGAAATAAACACCTTTTGACCTGCATTTTTTCCTGAGATGCTTTTAGCTTCTAATATGTGTTTTTCAAGCTTTGTGACAACCATCCAGTCCCATTGCACAAACCTGCAAAGTGATCGATATTTTGTAGTAACATGACAGGAGTACCTACCTTAAGTGTTAAGTCATGGTTTGGCACTCCAGAGCACCTAATTATGTTTAGGAGTTCAGGAGTGTGGACAGAAGCTAATATGTCATTATTGTTCTCCGTGGGCATGCTTTGTTACTACTGAAATATGTTTGTACTTCAGTTAGGTTTAAACTAATCATGTACCTATTGATTTCATCAACCAACTCCAATGTGAGAGTGAGAATAGCTCGATCTTTAACTTGCATGTCACAGTTCATTTCGCCCATCATTTATGGGTAAATTTCTCTACAAATAGCAACAATGGGATCATCCCACTTCTTTATGAGAATGTCATCTGGAATTTTAGCATTGTCCGCTCCATCCATAGACCTTTCACATATCCCATCTCCAATGCTTAAAATCCAATCTGTGAACTCCTTTAGTTCTCTACAACTTTGATTGCCATTTGCCCCCATGTAGGCACATGTTCTTGGTAAGTGGCGTCAACTTGTAGCTATTTCAAATGTATAATGAATTAATTGTTATATTTACAACCTCTTGTCTAGTCCCTTTGGGTATCACAGGTAATATTTGTCTAAAATCTCATCCAAACATAATTGTCTTCCCTCCAAATAGTTGTTCCTCACTTCTTGAGTTGTTAAACCTCAATATCTTGCATTGTCCTATCAAGAATTTCTATACAATATCTGTTTACCATGGGAGCTTCATCCTATATTATTAGCTTCATCTTAATCAATAAATCAGCTAATGGACTTTCTTATTTTATAATGCATGTTGAAAACTACTCATCAAGATTTAGGGGGATTACAAAACGTGCATGAGCTATCCTTCCACCATGTAGTAGCAAAGATGCTATACCACTTGATGCTACAATCAATACTATTTAACCTTTAGATCTTAACCCAGATGCTAAAATATTCCATACAAATGTCTTTCTTGTACCACCATATTCGTATAAGAAGAAAACTCTACCTTCTTTTTTTAACAGTATCCATATCTTGTTTGTATACATGATAAACCACTATTTTATGGTTTATCTTGTGCTTAATTGAGTGGTTTTTATCAAGCCTTTGCCCACTTATTCATATGATTTGCATGGTTTTACATTCTCCTTCCTGATTTTGTGCTATGATTGAAAACATGCTTCTTTGCCTTTTATTTTCTTTTATTTAAATCCTCTCTTGTTATCATTCGATGCCTTGATATGTGTATTAAGTGATTTCAGGGATTACAGGGCATGAATGGCTCAGAGGATGGAAAGGAAGCATGCAAAAGTGGAAGGAATACAAGAAGTTGAAGAAACTGCTAAGCTATCCAGCCTGATCTCTTCGCACTCAAATGGTCATAACTTGAGTTGCAGAGGTCCAAATGACGCAGTTTCAGTTGTGTTGGAAAGCTAACATCTGGGGCTTCACAACGATATATAATTTGTCACAGCTGCTCTAAATTTAAGTGACACAAACGCGTGGATAATGCGTCCGCAAACTTCAATCCACGCAAACGCATGGACGACGCCTCCGCGTCACTTTGCCGCGACCTGTACAGACCAGAAAGCACTGGAAGTGACTTCTGGGCTATTTTTGACCCAGTTCTCGGCCCAATAAACACATATTAGAGGCTGGAAGTGGAGTAGAATCATATCATACACTCATAACACACTTTTCATAATTTTAGATGTAGTTTTCAGAGAGAGAGGCTCTCTCCTCTCTCTTAGGATTTAGGATTAGGATTTCTATTAGGATTATGACTATTTCTTCATACCAGGTTCAATAATTTATGTTTCTCTTCTGTTTTTGTCTACTCTGAAGCTCTTATTTGTATTTGATTTATGTTGCCCAATTGGCTTATGAACTTTTCCATGTTAGAATTGACATCTTCATGCAATTTGAGGTATTCCAGATATTTATGATTTTAGTTTAGCTTTCTATATTCTTGGCTTTGGTTGATTAATTGGTAACTCTTGAGTTGTCAAACTCATTGTGATTGATAATTGATATTTTTGCTAATTGAATTGAATTCCAATAACTATAGTCCTTTCTTAGGAATTGACTAAGACCTGAGGATAAAACTAATTAGTCCACTTGAATTTCCTTTGCTTTAGTAAGGGTTAACTAAGTGGGATTAAAACTCAATTCTCATCACCATCGATAAGGATAACTAGGATAGGACTTCCAATTTCTCATATCTTGCCAAGAGTTTATTTTACAGTTGTTTATTTATTTTACTTGTCAATTAACATACTTCTTCTTTACTTTCAAAACCCCCAATTTACAAGACTCATAACCAATAATAAGAACATACCTCCCGGCAATTCCTTGAGAAGACGACTCGAGGTTTGAATACTTCGGTTATCAATTTATTTAGTAGTTTGTTACTTGTGACAACCAAATGTTTGTACGAAGGGATTTTCTGTTGGTTTAGAATCTATACTTATAACGCGACTATATTTTTATAAAATTCTTTACTAGCAAAAATCCTAACGTCAAAATGGCGTCGTTGTCGGAGAATTGCAAACGTGTGCCTTATTATTGGTTATTGTTAATATTTTTTCAAAAAAAATTTCAGAGTTTTATTTTAAAAAATTGTTTATCTTATCTTATCTTATTTTTCAAAGTTCAAATTTTTTTTTAAAAAATTATATCTTTTTCAAAATATTTTCTTTTTGTTAGTTTTTGTTTTTATTTTCTCTCACTACTATGAACTCTCACCCCTTTGGCTATGAGTCTGGTTACAACTAAGTTGCAGGAAGAGGAAGCTATAACAGGAATATGCATCAGGGTCAAAGCAATCAAAGATGGACGGAGCCAAGAAGATCTGATCAACCCTTTAGGCAACAACACCCTCCTAGATATCACAGACAAAGACCATTCTACAATACATACCAAGTTGATAGATATGGTAGACCGCCTAGTAGTTACCAACAAGCCCCACCGTATACTCAGAGACCATCCTCACAACATAACTTTGAACCACCACACTCACAAGCCCCTTTCCACCATTCACCTCCATATGACCCCAATCCTTATTCACCACACCAACCACCATATGAACCATACCCAGAACCACCACCTCAATATACACCATCTCCATATCCTTATCAAGAGGAACCACCTCCGTGTTATGAACCTTTTCTCCCAACAAATGAACCCTCCTACCCACCTCAAACCTCCATGGAGAGCACACTTGCCTCTATCACTAGTCTCACCTCTACTCTTCAAGCACTTATATCCCACATGGACCAACCCTCTACCCCCAATATTCAACCCTCAAGCTCCAATGCACTTCCATCTCAACCACATAATGATCCACCCATCCCATCACCACCATCTATGGAAGAACACCTACATTCATCAACCCAAGAACAACATGATACCAATGATACTATTGACATGGAACAAGAGAGAGAGGATCATCTTCGCAAATTCATACTTCATAAGGAGCTACAGGAGGCACTAAAGGTAAAGGTAGTAGAGACCCTTGAAGTTGAAAGCACGGTTGAAGAACTAGTGAAGGAAGACAACAAGGAGGATTTTGTACTTGAAGGTGAAGAAATAGTTGAACAGGAAATCATCAAGGATGAATACGATTTCATACTTAAACACCTGGATTAAGCAATAAATCGATTACCTTTCTGACGTTCGGACATTCAAGGAACCCCCATGACTTCATGTGGAGAATCTACTGAAAAACGTAGCAGTAAGGAGAAGTTAGGCACTTCGGTGGATAGTGAGCAGCACGATTTGGTATTGGAACAAGTGGAGGAAGCCGGAATTATTGAAGAAGAAGAAGTGGTCGAAGACTTAGGAGATGCTGAGCTTCCATTGGAAAGTCCATTCATAAAGCCTCCTTCCAAGGTGTTTGATGTTGACGTTGAGGAGGGTGTACAACCTCCAAGGCATATCATGGTTGAAGACTTTGAAGGGGATGATCAAGAGATGGATTAAATCATTAATGAATTCTTATCTACATTTGAATTCTATCCCATTGGACTTGACATGGAGATTAAAGAAGAAGACGCACAACCTCCCATGCCCTTGGTGAACAATGAAGAAGAAATTGAATCAGAAGAAAGCTACCAAGAGGAAGAGGTTGAAATTGAAGAAGCTTGCAAAGAGGTGGAAGAGGTCAAAGAAGAGTACAAGGGAGTGGACCTTGCAAGTTCATTAGAAACCCCTCCCCCTAAGTTCCCATCATCCTTCACAACATTCAAGTGGGTAAAATTCATATCCCTTAGCTTTCTAATTCCACTTGAATATGGGGTACTGGAGACGAATGGTCAGCTTAGAGCCCTTTGTGGCATTAAGCGTAAGCGGGAGATGGTCAGTGGTAGAAGTTGTCAAGCGAGGTTCAACATGGTTGTGTGCTCAAAGTTTAAATGCAAGGGTTGGTATAAAGCTCAACTGAATGGGTCTAAGAAGTTGTTTGGCCGCTTTAGTGAGAATTCAGATTACTGACCACCCGACTGGAAAAATGTAGATCAAGACAAACATGGGTGTAAAAGTAGAGTTTAGGATCCTGGAATCTATTCTGACATTCAACACCCCGGGAGCCTGGAAACCTATTTGAAACTGCTCAAAGGCTTTACATGCCTTGTTTGAGACCTCGGAGGATGCTGGCATTCCAAACACTAGTGGAGATTTCTGGACGAATTCAAGCACAAGCCACCATAATAGGAAGCTCATCAAATGTCCAACTTAAGGACTTTAACTAAAAGTGCTAGGTGGGAGACAACCCACCATGGTATAATCGTTCCTTTTTTTGTTTTAATTTGTTTTAATTTTAGTCTGTTTTTGAGTTTGATTGAACCTGGAATCATGCATAGTATTCATATTAAGCATTGCATTCTGCATAATGCATTATAAAAAAAATTCACGCACGCAACGCGACAGCATCGCCGACGCGTCTGCGTCATATGTGCGTTGGGAAAAAAAGAAAATTGAACAGAGAGTCACGCGAAAGCGTGGCTGGAGGCGTGCTTTTGGCAAAAATTGATCCACGCGTCCGCATCACCCACACAAACGCGTGCCCTGAAATCGACGTAAAAAGGGTGTATGGCCGAAAGTTGAGCTAGAATTGGGCTGGACTCGTGCTAGAAGCACAAGCCCTGCCACGCGTACGCGTGCCCTACGCGTCCGCACCGTTTTCAAATTTAGGCCATCCACGCGATCGCGTCAACCACGCGACCGCGTCACCCAGATTTTTGGCAAAATGCATTTAAACAGAGAGTTGTGCGAACGCGAGGCTGCACTCGCGCCACTAGCACAAATCGAGTCACGGGTCCGAGTGCCACACGCGTTCGCGTCACTTCCTCGAAGTGCTATCCACGCGTCTGCGTCCTCTGCGCCGCACAGCCTATCCATCCCAGCGCCAACTATCTTATCTTTTCTTAATCTTTTTCTTTCCCCTTTCTTAATTATTTCTTCTTCCTTCTTTACTTTCTTCTATTATCTCTATTCTTCATCTTATTCATTCTTTTTCTTCTTCTCTCTTTACTCTCTTCTTTTTCTTCTTCTCCATTTCTTTTCTATATCTGCTGTTTTACATTGATGTTACAATCTTTTTACTCATCTGTTGCATATCTCCTGCATTATTTTAGGTGCTTCTTAACTTGTTTACTATTTAGTTGACATGCCATGTGCTTCTATTATTTTCTCACTTGCATGTTGTAGCTACCATGTAATTGAGACCCTCATTATTTGGCAATAACCCACCCAGACTTTGTTTATATTCTTATTTTTATTTCTGGGTTACTTTTTTTCCTCCTTTTTCAGGTTGGCCACCAAGAAGGAAAAAGACGAGTTTCTAACTGGAACTGTGAACAAGTTTACCGCACAATCTTTGGAGAAAAGCATCAGTTGGAGCAACCCGTCCACCTACACATCTCAGCATGCACCGAGGACGGTGCAACCTTTAAGTGTGGGAAGGTCGATACCGACTTCCGCGGGTTAGTTATTTTCTGACTCAACACCAATATTTAAACTTCTCTGTAGTTAGTTCTTACATTTGCATGTTTGATTGCATTATAGTTAGATTTTGTGCATATTTTACCACCACTTGGTTGAAGTAATAAATTTCTTTTCAAGACTTTATTTTATAATATTTCACTAATTTAAATTAAAAATTAAAATTTTCTATGTGTTAAATTTGTTTGAAGTTGTATTTGGAACATGGTTTTTGAGCCAAAGAACACACAACCTGTGAGATTTGAGCTTATTTACATGGTTACATTATTTAACCATAAATTTTTATTCTTGTGTGTTTTCTTCTCTATGATTGTAATCGTTGCTTTGTTCCATTCTATATGTCCATTATTTAGTGTATGTACATGCTTGCATATGATTGAGGCCATATTTGATTATTAACTCACTTATCCCAAATAAAGCCTACCCTTTTATGTCACCCTTGTTAGCCACCTTGAGCTTTTTAATCCCCTTTTGTTTTATAACCACATTACTAGCCTTAAGCAGAAAAACAAATGAAAATCCCAAGTTGAATCCTTGGTTAGCTTAAGATAGATATTGTGTATAATATAAGTGTGAAGAATTTTATGGGAACATAGGATGATAAAAATTTGGGAAGCATGCTCATGTGAAATCAAAATAATTAAATTACCATGTGCATTGATAAAAAAAATAAAAATAATTAAAAAAAAGAAAAAAATTTATTAAGTAATTAAATAAGGGGATACAAAAAAAATTATTACACCAAATGCAAAATAAAAAGAATCGATGCACATGGGACAAAATTCAAAAATAAGTTTGATACATGAGCATGTAATACAAAAGTGGAAAAATTTGGGTTGATAGGTAAAGCATTTTAAATTGTATAAAGTATGTATATGTTAGGTGAGATCTTAGACTAATCAAGGATTTACTTTGTTAGCTCACTTAGCCTTATATATGTATCCTTACCTTTACCTCAGCCCCATTACAACCCTGAAAAGACCTCATGATGTTTGCATTGGTATGCTAAATATTTGTTGATTGGTTAAGATGAAGAACAAGATTTTAGAAAGCATGACTAGGGTAGATGTGAGTGAATTAACCCTAGACACTTGAGAGAATTAGATGATATACACTACCAGTGAGGGTTCAGTGCTTGATTCTATGTCCCCTGCTTTCATGAGCTATCTTCTTATAAGTTTACTTGTTTTCACTGTATGATTTGAATTAGAGGAATTTGAATTATTTTTGTCTTGGAGAAATTATTCACTTTTAACCAAGTAGGTAGAAACATTTTGCATGTAGTTGCATTCACATAGATATGTTGCATTTCATACTCTCTATCATTCCTCTTCACTCCTTTATAGCTTCTCTTGAGCTTAGCATGAGGACATGCTAATGTTTAAATATGGGGAGGTTGATAAACCACTATTTTATGGTTTATCTTGTGCTCAATTGAGTGGTTTTTATCAAGCCTTTGCCCACTTATTCATATGATTTGCATGGTTTTACATTCTCCTTCCTGATTTTGTGCTATGATTGAAAACATGCTTCTTTGCCTTTTATTTTCTTTTATTTAAATCCTATCTTGTTATCATTCGATGCCTTGATATGTGTGTTAAGTGATTTCAGGGATTACAGGGCATGAATGGCTTAGAGGATAGAAAGGAAGCATGCAAAAGTGGAATGAATACAAGAAGTTAAAGAAACTACTAAGCTGTCCAGCCTGACCTCTTCGCACTCAAACAATCATAACTTGAGCTACAGATGTCCAAATGATGCGGTTTTAGTTGCGTTGGAAAGCTAACATTTGGGGCTTCGCAACGATTAATAATTTGCCATAGCTGCCCCAAAGTTCAGTGACGCGAACGCGTGGATGACGCATCCGCGTCACATCCGCGAACTTCAATCCACGCAAACGCGTGGACGACGGCTCCACGTCACTTTGCCACGACCTGTACGGACCAGAATTAGAATTTAGGATTAGGATTTCTATTAAGATTAGGATTGTTTCTTCATACCATGTTCAATAATTTATGTTTCTCTTCTATTTTTGTCTACTCTGAAGCTTTTATTTGTATTTGATTTATGTTGCCCAATTGGCTTATGAACTTTTCCATGTTAGAATTGACATCTTCATGCAATTTGAGGTATTCCAGATATTTATGATTTTAGTTTAGCTTTCTATATTCTTGGCTTTGGTTGATTAATTGGTAACTCTTGAGTTGTCAAACTCATCGTTATTGATAATTGCTATTTTTGATAATTGAATTGAATTCCAATAACTCTAGTCCTTTCTTAGGAATTGACTAGGACCTGAAGATCAAACTAATTAGTCCACTTGACTTTCCTTTCCTTTAGTAAGGGTTAACTAAGTGGGATTAAAACTCAATTCTCATCACCATCGATAAGGATAACTAGGATAGGACTTCCAATTTCTCATATCTTGCCAAGAGTTTATTTTACAGTTATTTATTTATTTTACCTGTCAATTAACATACTTCTTCCTTACTTTCAAAACCCCCAATTTACAAGACTCATAACCAATAATAAGAACATACCTCCCTGCAATTCCTTGAGAAGATGACCCAAGGTTTGAATACTTCGGTTATCAATTTATTTAGGGGTTTGTTACTTGTGACAACCAAATTTTTGTACGAAGGAATTTTCTGTTGGTTTAGAATCTATACCTACAACGCGACTATATTTTTATAAAATTCTTTACTAGCAAAAATCCTAACGTTAATACACCTTTTTGTCCATCAGTTAGCTGTGACAGTTGAATATTGTGTTCATTCGAGAGTCTACGTATATCATAACAAAGCTCATCACATATTAGCCAATTCACTCCTATTGTCATCAAATCAGTTGAACATGTATCCAAATCAGATATGGCATAGATTGAAAATCTTTAAGACTCTTATTGTGACCTTTCAACTTGTTCTCAATGTCTATAAGGGTGAAATCCTTAAGCTCTTCGTCGAACAAAGAAAGATCTGTGCAAGTAAGATAAATTCATCAAGTGCATCACAAAAATGTATAGCTTATCAACTTAGTATATAGAATAATCAAACTAATATTTGTAATTACCTGGGTTGTCAAGAATTCTTCTTTGGCGATGTAATATGTCATCGAAAAGCAAAGTCCATGTATTTTCCCATACATGTTCAGGTCTTGCCATTGAATTTGAAAATAGTAGTGTTGCAAATAACTTTCGCAAATAATCTCTAGATCTTCAACTGCTTGCTTCTTGGATTGTATCAATGTATTCCTTGTCATCATCCAATAGACCACATGCATAACATGCATCCCTGAATGTTTCATACAAAACATCATCCACGGTTATGATCTCTTTGTAGGAAATAGGACTTCTTACAAATTTTAAGAGTAGTCTTAAATAATAAATTTCACCAAACCCCGGTGGCATAAAAAAAATCATACTAATAACTGAGTGTGATTTTCGTGGTGCCCAAACCCTTTTTTGTGCCTTCCAAACAAACTTTGTAGGAAACTCTGCATAAGTTAGAGAACGTGCTTCTTGGTATTCTTTGTTTGCCTCAACCCATCCCAAAAACATTGACTCCTTCACAGAAGCTTGCCTAGAAACCTCATCAAGGTTCTCATGGTCTTTAAACATCACTGGTTGCTCATTGGGCAAGTGAAATCCGAGCCTAATTACAGATGGGTCATTGTAATGAATATTATATACAAAAATTCTTCATGCTACCTCACATGGAGATATGTACCTACAGTCGTAATACATGCTAACTTTGTAAACTTCATCCTCCTCGGCATTTATGTTTGCAGTTTTGTAGAAAGTCATTGTGATGCGAACATTTTTTTGTTCACATATTTGAATAAATACTTGATTAATCTTGAATTGTTATATCACTCAACATTTATGTGTGCTCCATATCACAATAGTAAGAACCTATTATGTGGAACCACATATCTATTATCAAGGTCAACACCTGTTTTGATGATTACCTTTTCGTCTATATATTGGATAACCATCATCATCAATTAAGGTTGTCCCAAAATATCTTTTTGGAAAATGTCAGATACATTTGCCATTTTTCATGCAAGACGAGTCTTTTCTAGCAGAACTACATGGGCCATGCATCATGTGCTTTTCTACAGCATCCTAATATTATGGATCTTTATCCTTATTTGGAATTTTTGCTGATATAATTTGATCAATGTCCTCTCCAGTAGGATATTTATCATCACGATGTAAGAATATCAGTATGTGAGCATGAAGAAGTCCATATTTTTGAAACTCAATAGTATATACAACTGCAAAAAAGATTAAAGTAAAAGTGGTTTGGTTAGACCTTATTAATCCTATTTTAAATTTGGTATTGGAGTAATGTCTTAAGAGGCTATGTATAGTTTTTTTAAGATGTCTGTTAAAATAATAAAATATAGATTCAATCCCTATTAAAATTTTTACTTTCACCAAACTTTAAACAAAAGTAATAGTTTTACTATCTTCCACACCTTAACGTATGTGTTCTAATACAATAATAAAATGGTTTGTGCATGGTGCATCCAACGGCGATTTAAGTCACAAAGTACGTGAATTGAAACATGGCATGATACTAAGGTCCTCCCTATATATGTTCTAATGCTTTCTCAGATGTAATCAGCAATCATTATTTCTCTAAATAAAAATTGTTTAAGTAATCAAACTTTTACATGTATGACATTCGAATCTGCCTACAATATTTCTTGGCATGCCTAAATCACAAATGAATGAATAATTTACATGCAATCAATCTTCCAAAAATTTTGTTTGTCTTGATCTCTTTGATTAATTGATCTAATTTCACTTTAAAAGCTCTACAAACTATGTCTGCTCAGTCCTCTACATTTAACTCTCTGATCCTTAAGAAATCTTCAAGCTCTAGCCATTTTGGATTGCATGTAAATATTATGAATAAGTCTGGGTATTCCACAACTTTGCAAATAGCCATTGCATCTTGATAATTTTGTATCATGTACCTAGGACCTCCCGTAAAAGTGATGAGTGGATATTTTATACCCTTTTTAGTACTATTTTCTTAGTGTTTTTGAGCATATTTTAGCAAGTTTTATAATGTTTTAGTAAACTTTAGTGTAAAATTCACATTTTGGATACTAATATGAGTTTTTGTGTTTTTCCTATGATCTTAGGTAATTTTTGGGTGAATTTGGCAAGTTCTGGCAAAGTCTGATTCAGAGGCAAAGAAAGGATAGCAAATGTTGTCAAATCCTGACCCCTATGCATTCAAACGAGTATTTCTGGAGCTACAGAGATTCAATTAACAACAGCGTTGGAAAGCTAACTTCTAGGATTTTCCAGAAATATATAATGGTTTATACTTTTCTTTGGAAATGACTGCCTAAATCAGGCGTTGAACGCCCAACTTATCCCCTCTCTGGCATTCAACGCCCAAAAAGGACCAAGGCCAGTGTTGAACGCCCAAAACTGGCGTTCAACGCCACCAAGGGAGCAAGGAAGTAGCGTGGATACTCCCTAGTGGGCGTTTAGCGTCCCTCATCCAAATTGAACGCCAAGCTCAGCCCAAACACTCATCAAGTGAGGCCAAAAGTGGATTTTCGCACCCTTTAGCTTTGTTTATCTCATTTTTGTAATTTTTAATTATTAGTAATATCTTCTTTGATCTAGTAATTAGTAGATTAGTATATATTGGAAAAGATCAACCATGTTTAGGATCTTCTTCCGATTTATCATACATTATTTCTGTTTTCTCTGTAAATTATGAGCAACTAAACCTCCTAGGTTAAGGATAGGAGCTATGCTCATTCCTATGTATTAATCTTATTACTTGTCTACTTTAATACATATTTGATTCCATTCTGTGATGTATTGTCATTCTTTATCTTTATGAATTTGGGGTGCAACGAGAGTGTGACCCCTTATTCTACATGAACTCTTGCGAAGCCTTAGCCGGATAGTGTTGAGTTGCAGCTTGAGAATACATCACAGGTTTTAAGAGAGTATTGATACGTAAAAATTAAGATTTCACGTAATTACCGGCAAGTATACCGGATCGTATCAAGTAGTAAGACTCACTAAGAGTGAGGTCGATCCCACGAGGATTGGTAGATTAAGCAACTTTAGTTAAATGGTAAGTTTAGTCAAGTGAACATGATTTTGATTTTATGAGCAATGTGACTTTTGAACATAATTACAGGAATTTAAATGGCAATTAAGAACAAGAATATAGAAATAAAATGGAAGTAAATAACTGAAACTTAAATTGCAAGAAACTTAAATAACATCAAAGATAAATGGCAAGGAATTAAAGGGTGCAGAAATTTAAAGAACATAAGAGTAAATAGCAAGAATTGAAAGAACAAAATGTAGATGACAAGAATAATAAATTGACAAGAATTGATGATGGAGAAGATCATTAGGGATCAGAGATGCTAGTGTTCATGAATTGATGTTGGTCAAATCCTTCTCAATCATGGGTATAGATCCATGGCAAATGGGTGATTGAATCCCAATCTCTTGGTGATTCAATCTCTCTCAACATAACCAACTGCCACTCTCGTGATCTAATTGTTCATGAGAAGAGTTGAAGCTCAATTTTCAATCCAGCCACACAATTTACCAAAATCTCAACCATGGAAAGTTACATCTCACATACTAACCAAGGTATATTGATTGAGGAAATCATGA
>NC_029776.3:46929248-46934949 GCF_000817695.3 Arachis duranensis | reverse complement strand
CAATTTCCTGGAAGTGAGTTTGAGACTTGGGCGTTGCTAGCCCAAGTTGTTGCAAACAACTTGCTCTTCCTCTTCTTGGCTCTACTTTCATGCTAAATGTAGCCCCGAATTTGAGTGTCAACCTTCTGCCTCAATATGGACTATTATACATCATTGGAAAGCTCTTGATGTCTATTTTTCAATGCCACTGGAATCACCTCATTTGGACTTTCCTAGCTCTAGTTATGCTTCCTCAAAGAAGGTAAGGTCAAGCTGCCAAGTTGTTGCCAAAAACGCACCTTCACCCCCAAGTTGGCAACGTGCTCGTGCCTAGCCTCCCAAGGCAGGGGCTTGAGGCTGGCATTGTTGCAAAACACGCCCCCTTAATGCACGTTGGCAACGTGCTCGTGCCCCCCCTCCAGGGCTCATCTCTAGCTCCCTTGAATTTCACTTCATGTTCTTATTTTTAGGGCCTAAAGATGACTCTGGTTTGGCTTCAATTTTGTGCTCCACTATAGACTATCATATATGGGTGGAAAGCTCTGAATGTTAGCTTTCCAACGCAACTGGAAGCACTCAATTTGGATCTCTGTAGCTCAAGATATCTTCCATTGAAGGGGACATGGTCAGGCTGTCTTGTTGGAGTTGTTGTGGATAACGCCCCTATATTCCAAGTTAGCAACGTGCATCACAATTTCCTGGCGTTATTGATTAACACTCCTTCTCTTCAGCACGTTGGCAACGTGCTCGAGCCCTTTCCAAGGCTCTAAACAATGCTTCCCACGTTGGCAACGTGCATGGCAAGGCCTATGGGCGTTGGCAACGTGCATGGTGAGGCTTGTGGACGTTAGCAACTTGGTTGGCAAGGCTTGGGGGCGTTGGCAACGTGAATGGTGAGGCTTGTGGGCGTTAGCAACTTGGTTGGCAAGGCTTGGCGTTGGCAACTTGATTCTGGCGTTGGCAACTTGGCTGGCAGCACCATTTGGCGTTAGCAACCTGGCTGGCAGCACCATTTGGCGTTGGCAACCTGGCTGGCAGCACCACTTGGCGTTGGCAACTTGGTTGGCACCAAGACTTGGTGCCTAGCCAAGCAACCATTCCTGGCGTTGTTGCCAAACACGCCAATGCTTCCTAGCTCAAACAACGTGCTCGAGCTCCCCTTTGGTGCCAAAATTGCTTGTGTGTGGCGTTGGCAACGCCCTCCTCAAGTTGGCAACGTGCTTCACTTCATCCAGGGCCAAGCTTGTGTGTATGGCGTTGCCTTCAACAACGCCCATAGTTCTTGGCGTTGGCAACGCCCTCGACACTCCTTCATGGCTCAAGTTCCTTGCTTGTGTGGGCGTTGGCAACTTGGTTCTAGAGTTGGCAACGCCAGCTCTTCCTCCAGGGCCAAGTTCCTTGCTTGTGTGGGCGTTGGCAACTTGGTTCTAGAGTTGGCAACACCAACTCTTCCTCCAGGGCCAAGTTCCTTGCTTGTGTGGGCGTTGGCAACTTGGTTCTAGAGTTGGCAACACCAACTCTTCCTCCAGGGCCAAGTTCCTTGCTTGTGTGGGCGTTGGCAACTTGGTTCTAGAGTTGGCAACGCCAACTTTGCTTCCAAGGCTGCCTGGCGTTATCCTCAACAACGCCCTCTATTCTCAAGTTGGCAACGCCAACTTTGCTTCTTGGTTGCCTGGCGTTGCCTTCAATAACGCAGCCCTCTTCCAAGTTGGCAACGCCAACTCCTTCTTGCCCAGCTTGCATCCTTCTTGCTTCCATGCTTCCTTGTCTCATCACCTATCATCAACAAAGGAAATAGCTTCAAAGTCTTACCAATTCATGCACAAATTCCATGAGATTCATTCATACTCATTCATGTATATATTCCTTAAATTATTTGCATGAATTTGGCTAGAATCAACATGTTCCTTAGTATTCTTATGCATGAAAACAAACTCATAAAAGGACTTGTTTATTTAGAGAAAATGAGTGAAATCAAGCTAAAATCAACTAAACTAACTAGTTAATATAACAAATATGCAATTGCATCACAACACCAAACTTAAAGTGTTGCTTGTCCTCAAGCAAAATATAAAAACTTTGTCACAAGAATCTAAGATGTAAGACTTGAATGTTCTACCAGAGAGTAATTTTTTCATTGAGCATGTCATCCTCACTTGTGTGATCATCAATTTATTGTAATTGAACACAGCTACTCAACTTTCTCAATTAAGATGCTTGCTTCAATACTAAATTGGTTAACTTCACTAGACCTTTTCTATTATCACAGCACATGATCCTTGAACCATTCTTTACTTGATGCTTTTCTCCTCTTTTTTTTTTTATTCCTTCTCATTTCAAACAAGCTCGAAATCTTGTCTTAAGGCGGCTCTTTAGCATAAGTTTTCAATCAACAATCCCAAACCAGTTGGTTCAAGTTGTTAAGTGTTGAGACACTCTTAAAGATTTACTAACTCAAGCCTCTCTCCTTAACACATTCAATCACAGGCATATAACATTGAAATTTTATTTGGATAGTGGTGTCCAGCACCTCTTTGGGTTGCTAAATGTTCTGTTATAGAGCTACTCTTGATTGTGAGTTTTCAATCGATAATCCCGAGTTAGTTAACTCAAGTTATCGGGTGATGAAGCACCCCTCGGATTTACTAGCCCAAGTATGTCTCTTAACATCAATCACCACAGACACATATCCAAATTTGTCATTGATGCCTAGCCTTTCATTCTTTGTACTATGTTTTCTTTATTGTCAAGGTTATTTGTGCTTTTACTGATAAAGTCTTTGTGATCCTTAACCGAACTAGTCTTGTATAAGCAAGCATTCTTTTGAATTTCTTGAACCTTGATTCTTTCACAATAAATGTATATATACTAACACTTTTCTTATGGGACAACATGATCCTTCTTAAGCTAGATTTCTCTCTGTTCTTGCTCAAACTACATCTTTTATTCCATTGACAAGCAAAAGTACTTAAGACAAGCAACCATTCCAAACCTGTGAGTAGTGATGCATGGAATGGGCAACACAAAAGATAATGCTTCAAAAAGAAAAAAAAATGCATCTTAGAAGGTATACCATATTTCAGACATACATCTTCTTTATTTAATAAAACATAAAGAAAAACAAAGGAACTTCACCACCTTTAGTCTTCATGTCCCTTTTCCCTTGCTTGATTCTCCTTGCTTTCCTTTGCCCTTTGGATCTTCTTTCTTTTTGCTTCTCCGTTCTCCTTGTTGTTGTGTTGTTGCATCTCCCTTTGGATCTTGTTTCTTTTTACTTCTCAGCTCTCCTTGTTGTTTTGTTGGTGTATCCCCCTCTTCTCTTGGCCATACTCCTGAGCTTATCATTGTCTCCTTTAACCTTTGTTGATTGAATCTCACCCTTGCAAGTTCCTGCTCTTCAAATATCTTGCGAGCTTCATTAAAGGTTTTAATCTGTGGGTTGAGTAATGGGGGTGTGGAGCAGAGATTGGTTCATGTTCAAGGTATGAGGTTCTTCCATTTCTTGAGGCTCCTCCTCTTGTCTTGCTTCTTTCCTTTTCTTCCTTCTTGCTAAAGGTTGCCTTTCCAATTGGGTTGTGGTGATGAATTCCAACCTTTCTCGAGTAAGAGGTTTTCCAACAGAGACCACATCAGTTTCTCCAAATTCTTCCAGAGGCACTCCAGCTTCTTCACATAGGCGCAGAATAGTACTAGGATATCCTAGCCAGCTGTCTTGTTTGACTTTTTGAGCTATGTCAATTATGTTCTTGGCTATAATGTCTCCAACATTGATTTCTCCTCCTTTCATTATACAATGGATCATTATTGCTCTATTCACCGTTACCTCAGAATTATTTGAAGTGGACATCAATGATCTCCTCACTATGTCATGCCATCCTTTTGCTTGAGGTATGAGATCACCTCTCCGAAGTTTGAGTGGTTGTCCATGTGAATCCAGCACCCAATCCGTGCCTACTCTGCATAAGTCACTCACCACATCCATGTATTTTGGGTTATTTTCAACCCTTTCTTCATAGCTAGCTCGTTTGAACTGTTTTGCCTTGACCTTTAGCACCCTGTTGATGGTGTCCGGGCTAAAATCAACACTCACACCTTTTACATAACTCATGTATGGTTCTTCATCATCATATTCTCTTATCACATTAGTGTAGAACTCATGGATGAGAAGCATGCTCACTTCTTGAGGTTGGTCACAGAGAAGCTCCCATCCCCTTTTTCTGATTATTTTTTGTATCTCAGGGTACTCATCTTTCTTTAGCTTGAAAGGTAACTCCGGAACAACATCTTTGCTTGACATCCAACTAAAGATGCGCTCATTATGCTTGGATTTAAATCTTCTTTCATCAAAGGTGTCTTGTCCTTCATCTCCTCTCCTATCCCTTGATGATGAGGCCATTGAGATTCACTTGCAAGGGTTGAATCTTCCACACCAAACTTAGATGAATGCTTGTCCTCAAGCACAAGGAAAATGGTTGTGAATGGAAGAGATATATGATAACAATGTGGCTTAGGTAAGCTAGAAGATGATGGTGAGGAGGAGTGAAGTGTTTCGGTTATGTGAGGGGGTGGAGTGCTTCATGAATTTTGTTGGGTAAAGGTTAGGTCTAAGGTGAGAATATGGGAAACATGGAATGAATTGGAGGTGAGAATATGGGAAATATGTGACTTCGGGTGATGAGATGGGGTAGAAGAATGAGTGAGGAAAAGTGAGGTTTGATGAATATGGTTGAAGTATTTAAAGTGAAATTTGGTGGGGATGCATGGTTCTAGTGGTTTCCGTGGAGATATGCATGGTCTTTGTGGTTCGGTTATAGCATGGGGAGCATGCTTCCTTGTGCCCAATGCATGTTGAGTTCACATCTTTCCAAAGCACAAAGTTCAAAACTCATGTGACTCCAATGCATCCGTGACCTCCTCCAAGATTCCCCATCATTTCTTTCTTTCTTTTGTTATATGCTTCCAAGATTCCCCATCACTTCTTTCTTTCTTTCCTGCAACAAAATTCCAAAAGCTTGAGATTCTTAAAGTGACATTAATAGCTAAAAACTTATGATGATATTCCTATGCAAAATTGACTAAACTAAAATTAAAAAGTTATGAATTGATTCCCTAATCTATTTTTTCTAAAAATTTATGAATTGATTCCTTCCCTAATCTATTTTTTCTAGCATTAATAATGTAAGTAAAGACACCAAACTTAGTTTGTGACTAAGTGTTCTATGGAATAGATTCCAAAGATAGCCACATCAAACTTAGTATTTTACCTTCATTACATGCTATTTCACGTTTTTTTTTTTTTTTTACTAAAATAAATGACTATACTTTCATAGTCTAGCATTTTCGTGTATGTATAGACACCAAACTTAGTTTGTGGCTAAGTGTTGTAGAACACACTTTTGCCATTACTTCAAGATTGGTCACACCAAACTTAGTGCCTTGCATACACCATGTACTAGTCTACTTAATCATTATTGACTACTAAAGTATGAAATTAAAAGACTCCCTGTGCATGGGTTGCCTCCCATGAAGCGCTTTGTTTATTGTCCTTAGCTCGACACTGCAGTTTCTTTGCTCATGTTAAGAGTTACACACTCTCTTCCTTGCTCCAAGGGCCACCAAAATAGTGCTTCACCCTATGTCCATTGGCTGTGAAGGTTTGTTTTGAGGCTTCATCAAGCAATTCAACATAGCCATGAGGTGATACTTTGGTGATGGTGTATGG
>NC_029776.3:46925430-46929184 GCF_000817695.3 Arachis duranensis | reverse complement strand
TTCAATCTTGAATTGAATAACAACACCTTTTGGCCTGGTTCGAATGTTCTTTGAGAGATCCTCTTATCATTCCATCTCTTTGCTCTCTCTTTGTATATTTTGGCATTGTCATATGCCTCCAACCTGAATTCCTCAAGTTCATTGAGTTGTAGCAACCTCTTCTCTCCTGCTGCTTGAGCATCTAAATTAAGAAGTTTGGTGGCCCAGAAGGCCTTATGTTCAAGCTCCACAGGGAGGTGGCATGCCTTTCCATACACCAGCTGAAACGGCGATTTTCCTATGGGTGTCTTGAAGGCTGTCCTATATGCCCAAAGTGCATCATCCAGCTTCCTAACCCAATCCTTTCTTGTTGTTCCCACAGTTTTCTCCAAGATCCTTTTTAGCTCTCTGTTGGCAAGTTCAGCTTGCCCATTGGTTTGAGGGTGATATGGTGTGGCCACTTTGTGAGTAACACCATATTTGTGGAGTAAAGAATTGAGCTGCTTGTTGCAAAAGTGGCTTCCCCCATCACTTATAAGTCCTTTGGGTACTCCAAATCTAGTGAATATGTTCTTCTTGAGGAATTGCAAGACCACGTTGGTATCACATGTGGTGGTGGCTATTGCTTCAACCCATTTGGAGACATACTCTACTGCTACCAAAATGTATTTGAATGTGTAAGATGGAGGAAAAGGTCCCATGAAATCCATTCCCCACAGATCAAAGAGTTCCACTTCCAAAATGAACTTCTGAGGCATCTCATTTTTCTTTGACAAACCCCCTGTTCTTTGACATTCATTGCATTGGCTCACAAACTCTCTAGCATCCTTGAAGATTGAAGGCCAGTAGAAACCACTTTGAAGGACCTTTGCAGCCGTTCTTTCAGCCCCAAAATGACCACCATAATTAGAGTTGTGACAATGCCATAGTATGTCCTTCATCTCACCTTCTGGCACACATCTTCTTATCATTCCGTCTGGGCATCTTTTGAACAAGAATGGTTCATCCCAGAAGAAGAACTTAGCCTCATGCAGCAGCTTCTTAACTTGTTATTTTGTGTACTCTTGTGGAATGGTTCTTCCTGCCTTGTAGTTGGCCATGTCTGCAAACCAAGGGACATGTTGAATGTGCAAGAGGTGTTCATCTGGAAATTCTTCATTTATTGATGGAAGGTTGTCTTGGCCTGCATCTTGTGGTACCCTTGATAAGTGATCAGCAACTTGATTTTCACTTCCCTTTCTATCTTTGATCTCAATGTTAAACTCTTGTAGGAGTAGCACCCATCTGATTAGCCTTGGTTTGGCATCCTGTTTTGACATAAGATACTTAATGGCAGCATGGTCAGTATACACTAAGACTTTAGATCCAATCAAATATTGTCTAAACTTATCAAAAGCATATACCACAGCTAGTAGCTCTTTCTCTGTTGTGGTGTAGTTTTTTTGAGCTTCATTCAATACCTTACTTGCATAGTAGATAACATGAAGCTTCTTTTCCTTCCTCTGCCCCAACACAGCACCGATTGCAAGGTTGCTTGCATCACACATGAGTTCAAAAGGTAGTCCCCAACTTGGGGGTGTGATGATTGGTGCTGTGGTGAGCTTAGCCTTTAGAGTTTCAAAAGCATGTTTGCATTCATCATCAAAGATAAAAGGATTGTCTACCACCAGCAAATTGCTTAGTGGCTTTGCTATTTTGGAAAAATCTTTGATGAATCTCCTATAAAATCCAGCATGCCCCAAGAAACTCCTAACGGCTTTCACACTAGTTGGCAAAGGGAGTTTTTCTATAATTTCTACTTTTGCTTTGTCAACTTCTATACCCTTTCTTGAAATTTTATGACCAAGAACAATGCCTTCGGGTACCATGAAATGGCACTTCTCCCAATTCAAAACTAAATTGGTTTCTTGGCACCTTTTCAAGACTAGGGTAAGATGATGCAAGCAAGTATTGAAAGAATCACCAAAAACAGAGAAATCATCCATAAATACTTCAATGAATTTTTCTACCATGTCTGAGAAGATTGATAGCATGCACCTTTGGAAGGTAGCTGGGGCATTACATAGTCCAAATGGCATTCTCCTGTATGCAAAAACTCCAAAGGGACAAGTGAAGGAAGTCTTCTCTTGATCCATGGGGTCAACCACAATCTGGTTATACCCAGAATATCCATCAAGAAAACAGTAGTATGCATGGCCAGCCAACCTTTCAAGCATCTGGTCAATGAAAGGGAGAGGAAAGTGGTCTTTTCGTGTAGCATCATTCAGCCTCCTATAGTCTATGCACATTCTCCACCCTGTCACTGTTCGTGTTGGGATAAGCTCATTCTTCTCATTAACAATGACAGTCATCCCCCCTTTCTTGGGCACTACTTGTACTGGACTGACCCAAGGGCTGTCAGATATAGGGTAGATGATCCCAGCCTTGCACAACTTCAGCTGTCAGATATAGGGTAGATGATCCCAGCCTTACACAACTTCAGGACTTCCTTTTGAACAACCTCCTTCATTGTGGGATTCAATCTTCTTTGAGGTTGTACCACTGGTTTGGAATTCTCCTCTAGAAGTATCTTGTGCATGCATACAGCAGGGCTTATGCCTTTCAAGTCATCAATGGTCCATCCCAACGCCTCTTTGTGAGCTTTCAACACCATAAGGAGCTTTTCTTCTTCCTCTGCATTCAATGTGGAATTGATGATCACTAGGAAGCTATCCTTCTCACCAAGAAATGCATATTTAAGATGAGGGGGTAGTGGTTTCAACTCTTGTTGTGGTGCCTCTTCTTTCGTAGCTTCACTTAGTTCCTTTGATGCTTCCAACGTGTTTTCTTCTTGTCCATTGATGTTATGGACTTCCTCTTGTTTCATTTGATGGTTTGTGTCAAGCACTTCTTCAACCAAAGAATCTACTACATCAATCCTCATGCAATTTTCTTTCTCAACAGGGTGTTGCATTGCTTTGAAGACATTTATGGTCATTTGCTCATCATGCACTCTGAAAATCATCTCTCCCTTTTCCACATCAATGATTGTTCTAGCTGTAGCCAAAAAGGGTCTACCAAGAATGACCGAATTGTTTCCCTCTTCATCCATGTCTAGGACCACAAAATCAGCTGGGAATATGAAGTTTCCCACCTTCACCAAGAGGTTCTCAACTACTCCATTTGGTATTTTGATGGATCTGTCAGCAAGTTGGAGTGACATCCTTGTGGGTTTAAGCTCTTCAATCATCATTTTCTTCATCATGGTAAGGGGCATTAAGTTAATGCTTGCTCCCAGATCACAAAGTGACTTGTCAACAGCCATGCTCCCAATCGTGCAAGGTATGAGAAAGCTGCCAGGGTCTTTGAGTTTTGGAGGTAGCCCTTGTTGAATGATGGCACTACACTCTTGATTGAGAATCACCGTTTCTTTTTCTTGCCAACTTCTCTTCTTGGTAATCAATTCCTTAAGAAACTTTGCATATAATGGCATCTGTTCCAGAGCTTCTGCTAATGGGATGTTGATTTCAAGTTTCTTGAAGATTTCTAAGAACCTTGGGAATTGTTGGTCCTTTGCTCCTTTGTGTATCCTAGTTGGGTATGGAAGCTTGGGTACATAAGCTTTCACTCCTTCATTTTTGTTTTCTTTTTGTGGATTCATACTCTCCTTGCCATCACGGTTGCCTCCTTGACTTGGTGGATTGCCTTGTGGCTTGATAACCTCCTTGCCTTTGTTAGATGTTGAAGCCTTTTCCTCATCTTGCCTCTCCACTGTGTCTTGCTCTTTGGGTTTTAT
>NC_029776.3:46923291-46924719 GCF_000817695.3 Arachis duranensis | reverse complement strand
TACAATGACTCCCCTTCCATTTGCCTAAAAGTCTGAACCTCTGTCTTCAACTTGATGATCTTTTGAGGTGGGTAGAATTTTGCTAGAAATTTGCTCATCACTTCATTCCAATCATTAAGGCTTTCCTTGGGGAATGATTCTAGCCATTGAGTGGCTTTATCCCTCAAAGAGAATGGAAATAGCAACAACTTGTAAACATCTGGATGCACTCCATTTGTCTTCACTGTGTTGCATATCCTCAGAAAAACAGAGAGATGTTGATTTGGGTCTTCAAGAGGTCCCCCTCCATAAGAGCAATTGTTCTGTACCAACGTGATGAGCTGAGGTTTTAACTCAAAGTTATTGGCCTGAACATTTGGTGTAGCAATACTGCTCCCACAATGTCTTGGATCAGGGATAGTGTATGAGGATAACACCCTTCTAGCTTGTCCACCATTATTGTTGACCCCTCCAGGAGGGTTTTGCATCTCATCCTCCATGGTTTGGTCTTCTTCTTCTGACTCCTCTGACCCTTCTTCACCAACTATGAACTTTCCTCTTTCAGCTCTCCTTATCCTTCGGCGGGTTCTCTCGTCCTCAGTATTATGTCTATTAGCTCCTGACATACACAAACAAAACCAAAATCACAGGTGCAGTATTCTAGAACTAGAGTGAAATTGGGGTTAGTGAAACAAAGTATCAAACAGTTAGTGGGCTTAACAAAAACATAAAGAAAAATGCTTAATCTAAACCACCTTCCACTTAATCATTGTCAATCTTTCCAATCCCCGACAACGGCGCCAAAAACTTGATACGTAAAAATGAGAATTCTACGTACAACCGGCAAGTATACCGGATCGTATCAAGTAGTAAGACTCACTAAGAGTGAGGTCGATCCCACGAGGATTGGTAGATTAAGCAACTTTAGTTAAATGGTAAGTTTAGTCAAGCGAACATGATTTTGATTTTATGAGCAATGTGACTTTTGAACATAATGACAGGAATTTAAATGGCAATTAAGAACAAGAATATAGAAATAAAATGGAAGTAAATAACTGAAACTTAAATTGCAAGAAACTTAAATAACATCAAAGATAAATGGCAAGAAATTAAAGGGTGCAGAAATTTAAAGAGCATAAAAGTAAATGGCAAGAAGTAGATGAACAGAATGTAAATAACAAGAGTAGTAAATAGACAGAATGTAGAAAGGGATTGGGAATTGGGTAATCAAATAGCTAGAGCAAGAGAAATGAGAGTTAATGATAGAGAGGATCATTAGGGATTAGAGATGTTAGTTTTCATGAATTGATGTTAGTCAAATCTTCCTCAATCATGGGTATAGATCCATGGCAAATGGGTGATTGAATCCCAATCTCTTGGTGATTCAATCTCTCTCAACATAACCAACTGCCACTCTCGTGATCTAATTGTTCATGAGAAGAGATGAAG
>NC_029776.3:46878577-46922603 GCF_000817695.3 Arachis duranensis | reverse complement strand
CAAGTTGGCAACGTGCTCGTGCCTAGCCTCTCAAGGCAGGGGCTTGAGGCTGGCGTTGTTGCAAAACATGCCCCCTTAATGCACGTTGGCAACGTGCTCGTGCCCCCCTCCAGGGCTCATCTCTAGCTCCCTTGAATTTCACTTCATGTTCTTATTTTTAGGGCCTAAAGATGACTCTGGTTTGGCTTCAATTTTGTGCTCCACCATAGACTATTATATATGGTTGGAAAGCCTTGAATGTCATATTTCCAACGCAACTGGAAGCACTCAATTTGGATCTCTGTAGCTCAAGATATCTTCCATTGAAGTGGACATGGTCAGGCTGCCTTGTTGGAGTTGTTGTGAACAACGCCCCATATATTCCAAGTTAGCAACGTGCATTACAATTTCCTGGCGTTGTTGTGGATAACTCCTTCTCTTCAGCACGTTGGCAACGTGCTCGAGCCCTTTCCAAGGCTCTAAACAATGCTTCCCACGTTGGCAACGTGCATGGCAAGGCCTATGGGCGTTGGCAACGTGCATGGTGAGGCTTGTGGACGTTAGCAACTTGGTTGGCAAGGCTTGGCGTTGGCAACTTGATTTTGGCGTTGGCAACGTGAATGGTGAGGCTTGTGGGCGTTAGCAACTTGGTTGGCAAGGCTTGGCGTTGGCAACTTGATTTTGGCGTTGGCAACGTGAATGGTGAGGCTTGTGGGCGTTAGCAACTTGGTTGGCAAGGCTTGGGGGCGTTGGCAACCTGGTTGGTGCGGCCATTGGGCGTTGGCAACTTGGTTGGCACCAATACTTGGTGCCTAGCCAAGCAACCATTCCTGGCGTTGTTGCCAAACACGCCAATGCTTCCTAGCTCAAACAACGTGCTCGAGCTCCCCTTTGGTGTCAAAATAGCTTGTGTGTGGCGTTGGCAACGCCCTCCTCAAGTTGGCAACGTGCTTCACTTCATCCATGGCCAAAATTGCTTGTGTGTGTGGCGTTGCCTTCAACCACGCCCATAGTTCTTGGCGTTGGCAACGCCCTCGACACTCCTTCATGGCTCAAGTTCCTTGCTTGTGTGGGCGTTGGCAACTTGGTTCTAGAGTTGGCAACGCCAGCTCTTCCTCCAGGGCCAAGTTCCTTGCTTGTGTGGGCGTTGGCAACTTGGTTCTAGAGTTGGCAACGCCAACTCTTCCTCCAGGGCCAAGTTCCTTGCTTGTGTGGGCGTTGGCAACTTGGTTCTAGAGTTGGCAACGCCAACTTTGCTTCCAAGGCTGCCTGGCGTTATCCTCAACAACGCCCTCTATTCTCAAGTTGGCAACGCCAACTTTGCTTCTTGGTTGCCTGGCGTTGCCTTCAATAACGCAGCCTTCTTCCAAGTTGGCAACGCCAACTCCTTCTTGCCCAGCTTGCATCCTTCTTGCTTCCATGCTTCCTTGTTTCATCACCTATCATCAACAAAGGAAATAGCTTCAAAGTCTTACCAATTCATGCACAAATCCCATGAGATTCATTCATACTCATTCATGTATATATTCTTTAAATCATTTGCATGAATTTGGCTAGAATCAACATGTTCCTTAGTATTCTCATGCATGAAAACAAACTCATAAAAGGACTTGTTTATTTAGAGAAAATGAGTGAAATCAAGCTAAAATCAACTAAACTAACTAGTTAATATAACAAATATGCAATTGCATGAAGTATCAAGGCTAATTGGGATATGTGACATAAAATCTCGTTAGTCATGGGTAATTAAGGTCTCTGTGGCACTAAGGCTAGAATCCTGAGCATCATTCTCTGATCTGAAAGATCTGACCTTGTCTATGGTGTCTCGAGTAGGATCACCAGAGATTGAATTGCGTGAGCTTCACCCTCATTCATATTGAATGACCATTAGCACCGCGTTTAATGTGCATAAGAGGAGATTAATGATCGCTAGTCCCGTCTTTAATCACTTGTAGCCTTGCCATTGAATGAATCACTCATTGTTAAAGTAATCTGTAAGAAATATTAATCCAGAAGAACAAGCATCTCCAAGGCCTTAACCGATCAAAATTGTGCACTTTCAATTGCGTTGGAAACTAGACATTCAAGGCTTTCCAGAAATATATAATAGTCCATACTTTGCTCAAGTTTAGAGTACACAACCTGGCGTTCAACGCCAGCTTTCTGCCCTATTCTGGCGTTAAACGCCAGAAACAAGTTGCAAGCTAGAGTCAAACGCCAGAAACAAGTTACAAACTAACGTTTAACTCCAAAGGAAGACTCTACACGTGAAAGCTTCAATGCTCAGCCCAAGAACACACCAAGTGGGCCCGGAAGTGGATTTCTGCATCATTTACTTATTTTTGTAACCCTAGTAACTAGTTTAGTATAAATAGAACTTTTTACTATTGTATTAGACATCTTTGGATGTTTAGTCCTTAGACCAAGGTCTTGGTTATTCCGGTTTCCCCTCTGGGGCCGAAGCCAATAAACACCATTATCACTTATGTATATTCAACAGTGGAGTTTCTACACACCATAGATTAAGGTGTGGAGCTCTGCTGTTCCTCGAGTATTAATGCAAAGTACTACTATTTTCTATTTAATTCATGCTTATTCTTATTCTAAGATATTCATTTGCACACAAGAACATGATGAATGTGATAATTATGTGACACTCATCACCATTCTCACTTATGAACGCGTGATTGACAACCACTTCCGTTCTACATGAAGAAAAGCTTGAATGTATATCTCTTGGGTTTCTAATCAATGATTCACATCGACTCTCCTCTGACAATGAGGCATCTGAATCTGAGATTAGAGTCTTCATGGTATAAGCTAGAATCAATTGGAAGCATTCTTGAGATTCAGAAAGTCTAAACCTTGTCTGTGGTGTTCTGAGTAGGATCTGGGATGGGATGACTGTGACGAGCTTCAAACTCGCGACTGTAGGGCGTGGTGATAGACGCAAAAGGATAGTAAATCCTATTCCTACACGATCGAGAACCAACAGCTGATTAGCCATACGATTTATGTGCATGGTATTTTTCATCCGAGACGAGCAATCTGACAGTTGATTAGCCGTACTAAAACCGTAGAGGACCATTTTCACTGAGAGGACGAGAAGTAGCCATTGACAATGGTGACACCCAACATACAGCTTGCCATGAAAAGGAGTATGAAGGATTGGATGAAGGCAGTAGGAAAGCAGAGATTCAGAAGGAACAATGCATCTCCATACGCTTATCTGAAATTTCCACCAATGAATTACATAAGTATCTCTATCTTTATCTTATGTTTTATTTATATTTTATTTATCAAAACTCTATAACCATTTGAATCCGACTGACTGAGATTTACAAGATGACCATACATTACTTCAAGCCGACAATCTCTGTGGGATCGACCCTTACTTACGTAAGGTTTATTACTTGGACGACCCAGTGCACTTGCTGGTTAGTTGTGCGAAGTTGTGAAAAAGAAGTGAGATTACAATTGTGCGTACCAAGTTGTTGGCGCCATTGTGTATCACAATTTCGTGCACCATGTTTTTGACGCCGTTGCCGGGGATTGTTCGAGTT
Source organism: Arachis duranensis (assembly GCF_000817695.3). NCBI lineage: Eukaryota > Viridiplantae > Streptophyta > Magnoliopsida > Fabales > Fabaceae > Arachis > Arachis duranensis. Next base: position 46,919,061 of record NC_029776.3, on the reverse strand, counting down.
TGGACAACTGACGGTTCATCTTGTTACTTAGATTAGGTAATTTTCTTCTTGTTTTAACCTTTATTTTATTTTCAAAAAGTTTTCAAAAATCTTTCAAAATATTTCTTCTTTTTCGTTTCTCCAAAATAATTTTCAAAAAATCCAAAAAAAAATTAACAAAATCATAAAAACCAAAAAATCAAAAATATTTTGTGTTTCTTGTTTGAGTCTAGTGTCAATTTTTAAGTTTGGTGTCAATTGCATGTTTTAAAAATTTGTGCATTTTTCAAAAATTTCATGCATTTCATTCTTCATGATCTTCAAGTTGTTCTTGACAAGTCTTCTTGTTTGATCTTCATAATTTCTTGTTTTGTGTCTTTTGTTGTTTTTCATATGCATTCTTGAATCCTTAGTGTCTAAGCATGAAAATTTTCTAAGTTTGGTGTCTTGCATGTTTTTCTTTTCTTGAAAATTTTTTCAAAAATAAGTTCTTGATGTTTATCATGATCTTCAAAGTGTTCTTGGTGTTCATCTTAACATTCAAAGTGTTCTTGCATGCATCATTTGTTTTAATCCAAAATTTTTATATGTTGAGTCATTTTGTGGTTTTTCTCTTTTTCTTTTATTATTTTCAAAAATTCTTTAAAATTACTTTTCAAAAATCTTTTTCTTAATTTTATCTTTTATTTTCGAAATTAATACTAGCAATTAATATTTTGATTCAAAAATTTCAAGTTTGTTACTTTCTTGTTAAGAAATATTCAAACTTTAAATTTTAGAATCATATCTTTTGATTTCTTGTGAGTCAAGTCATTAATTCTAATTTTAAAAATCAAATCTTTTTCAAAATAAATTTCAATCATATCTTTTCAATCATATCTTTTCAAACATATCTTTTTCAAATCATATCTTTTTTAAAATCAATTCCAAAATCTTTTCTAACTTCTTATCTTGTCAAAATTGATTTTCAAATCTTTTTTAATTAACTAATTGACTTTTTGTTTGTTTTACTATTTCTTATCTTTTTCAAAACCACATAACTAATTTTCTCTCTCTAATTTTCGAAAATCACCTTCTTTTTTTCAAAATTCTTTTTATTTAACTAATTTTTTAACTTTAAATTTTATTCCATTTCTTAATTTTCAAATTCTAACTAATTTTTAAAATAAAAACAAAAATATTTTCCTTTTCCTTTTAATTATTTTCGTAATTCTCACTCTCTCATCTCTTTCTATTTATTTATTCATTTACTAACACTTCCCTTCATCTTAAAATTCGAACCCTCTCTTCTCCTCTGTGTTCGAATTCTTCTCTTCTCCTTCTCCTATTCTTATCTTCTTCTACTCACATAAAGGAATCTCTATACTGTGACATAGAGTATTCCTCTTCTTTTATGTTATCTTCTTTTTCACATGAGCAGGAGCAAGGATAAGAACATTCTTGTTGAAGCTAATCCGGAACCTGAAAGGACTCTAAAGAGGAAGCTAAGAGAAGCTAAAACACAACATTCTGAAGAGGACTTTACTGAAATTTTCAAAAAAGAAGTAGAGATGGCCGAACCCAAAAACAATGGTGGAGGTGCAAGGAAGATGCTTGGTGACTTTACTGCACCAAAATCCAACTTCCATGGAAGAAGCATCTCAATCCCTACCGTTGGAGCAAACAATTTTGAGCTAAAGCCTCAATTAGTTTCTCTGATGTAACAGAATTGCAAGTTTCATGGACTTCCATAAGAAGATCCTTTTCAGTTCTTAACTGAATTTTTGTAAATCTGTGATACTATTAAGACCAATGGAGTTGATCCCGAGGTCTATAAGCTTATGCTTTTCCCTTTTGCTGTAAGAGACAGAGCTAGAACATGGTTGGACTCTCAACCTAGAGATAGCCTGAACTCTTGGCATAAGCTGGTCACGGCTTTCTTAGCCAAGTTCTTTCCTCTTCAAAAGCTGAGCAAGCTTAGAAGGATGTTCAAACCTTCAAGTAGAAAGAAGGTGAATCCCTCTATGAAGTTTGGAAAAGATACAAGCAACTGACCAAAAAGTGTCCTTCTGACATGCTTTCAGAATGGACCATTCTGGATATATTCTATGATGGTCTGTCTGAATTGTCTAAGATGTCATTGGACCATTCTGCAGGTGGATCTATTCACCTGAAGAAAACACCTACAGAAGCTCAAGAACTCATTGACAAGGTTGCAAATAACCAGTTCATGTACACTTCTGAAAGAAATCCTGTGGGTAATGGGACACCTCAGAGGAAGGGAATTTTTGAAATTGATGCTCTGAATACCATATTGGCTCAGAACAAAATGTTGACTCAGCAAGTCAATATGATTTCCCAGAGTCTGAATGGATTGCAAAATGCATCCAACAGTACTAAAGAGGCAGCTTCTGAAAAAGAAGCATATGATCTTGAGAACCCTACAATGGCAGAGGTGAATTACATGGGTGAACCCTATGGAAATACCTATAATCCTTTATGGAGAAATCATCCAAATTTCTCATGAAAGGATCAACAAAAGCCTCAACAAGGCTTTAATAATGGTGGAAGAAACAGGTTTAGCAATAGCAAGCTTTTTCCATTATCCTCTCAGCAACAGACAGAGAATTTTGAGCAGAGCCCCTCTAGCTTAGCAAACATAGTCTCTGATCTATCTAAGGCCACTCTAAGTTTCATGAATGAAACAAGGTCCTCCATTAAAAATTTGGAGGCACAAGTAGGCCAGCTGAGTAAAAGAGTCACTGAAACTCCTCCTAGTACTCTCCCAAGCAATACAGAAGAGAATCCAAAAAGAGAGTGCAAGGCCATAACCTTACTTGGTGTGGCCGAACCTAGAGAGGAGGAGAAGGACGTGAATACCAGTTAGGAAGACCTCATAGGACGTCCTCTGGATAAAAAGGAGTTCCCGTTTGAGGAACCTAAGGAATCTGAGGCTCATCTAGAGACCATAGAGATTTCATTGAACCTACTTCTGCCATTCATGAGCTCTGATGAGTATTCCTCCTCTGAAGAGGATGAAGATATTACTGAAGAGCAAGTTGCTAAGTACCTTGGAGCAATCATGAAGCTGAATGCCAAGTTATTTGGCAATGAGACTTGGGTGGATGAACCCCCCCTTGCTCACCAATGAACTGAATGACTTGGTTAGGCAGACATTACCTAAAAAAAAGGATCCTGGTAAATTCTTAATTCCCTATACCATAGGCACCATGACCTTTGAGAAGGCTCTGTGTGACCTGGGGTCAGGCATAAACTTAATGCCACTCTCTGTAATAGAGAAATTGGGAATCTTTGAGGTACAGGATGCCAAATTTTCATTAGAGATGACAGATAAATCCATGAAGAAGGCTTATGGACAGGTAGAGGACGTGCTAGTAAAGGTCAAAGGCCTTTACATCTCTACTGATTTCATAATCCTAGACACTGGGAAGGATGAGGATGAATCCATCATCCTTGGAAATCCCTTCCTAGCCACAGCAAAAGTTGTGATTGATGTGGACAGAGGAGAGTTGATCCTTCACTTGAATGAGGACTACCTTGTGTTTAAAACTCAAGGATCTCCCTCTATAACCATGGAGAGGAAGCAAGAAAATTTTCTCTCAATACAGAGTCAAACAAAGCCCCCACAATCAAACTCTAAGTTTGGTGTTGGGATGCCACAACCAAACTCTAAGTTTGGTGTTGGGAGGCCACAACCAAACTCTAAGTTTGGTGTTGGGAGGCCCCCAACAATGCTCTGAACATCTGTGAAGCTCCATGAGAGCTCACTGTCAAGCTATTGACATTAAAGAAGCACTTATTGGGAGGCAACCCAATTTTATTTATCTATGTTATTTTCTATTTTTTTAGGTTGATGATCATGTGGAGTCACAAAAATAACTACAAAAATTAAAGAATAATCAAGAACAGCATTAAAAATAGCACACTCTGGAGAAGAAACTTACTGGCATTTAAACGCCAGTAAGGGTAGCAGAATGGTCGTTTAACACCCAGTCTGGTACCATTCTGGGCATTAAACGCCAGAAAGAAGTACCAGACTGGCGTTAAACGCTAGAAACAAGCTACAATCTGGCGTTAAATGCTAGAAAGAAGCAACAAAGTGGTGTTAAACGCCAGAAATAGGTTGCAGCCTGGCGTTTAACACCAGAAAATGAATAAAAGCTGGCGTTTAACACCAGAAACAAGCAGCAGTCTGGCATTAAACGCCAGGATTGCACACTAAGGGCGTTTACACGCCTAATTGGAGCAGGGATGACAAATCCTTGACCCTTGAGGATCTATGGACCCCACAGATCCCCTCCTACCCTACCTCTCTCTCTCTCCCACTCACCAATCAAATCATACCCTCTTCCCTATCTTCTCTTAACTAATCACCTCCATATCTCTTCCTCAAATACCCCACCTACCTCACTTTCAAATTCAAACACTTTTCCCTCCCAAACCCACCCAATTCCATTCGGCCACTCCCCTTCTCTTTTCCTATAAATACCCCTCTTCACTCCTTCATTTTTCACACATTACAAACAATCCCTTACCCCCTTGGCCGAACCACTATCCCCCTCTATCTCCTCCATTTTCTTCTTCTCCCCCTTCTTTCTTTCTTCTTTTGCTCGAGGACGAGCAAATATTTTAAGTTTGGTGTGGTAAAAGTATTACTTTTTGTTTTTCTATAACCATTTATGGCACCTAAGGCCGGAGAAACCTCTAGAAAGAGGAAAAGGAAGACAAAATCTTCCACTTCCGAGTCATGGGAGATGGAGATATTCATCTCAAAGGTCCATCAAGACCACTTCTATGAAGTTGTGGCAAAAAATAAGGTGATCCCTGAGATCCCTTTCATGCTCAAGAAAAATGAGTATCCGGAGATCCGATATGAAATTCGAAGAAGAGGTTGGGAAGTTCTTACCAACCCCATTCAACAAGTCAGAATCTTAATGGTTCAAGAGTTCTATGCCAATGCATGGATCACTAGGAACCATGATCAAAGTATGAACCCGAATCCAAAGAATTGGCTTACAATGGTTCGGGGAAAATACTTAGATTTCAGTCCGGAAAATGTAAGGTTGGCATTCCACTTGCCAATGATGCAAGAAAATGCACGCCCCTACACTAGAAGGGTCAACTTTGATCAAAGGTTGGACCAAGTCCTCATGGACATATGTGTGGAAGGAGCTCAATGGAAAAGAGACTCAAGAGGCAATCCGGTTCAATTGAGAAGACTGGACCTTAAGCCTGTGGCTAGAGGATGGTTGGAGTTCATCCAACACTCCATCATTCCTACTAGTAACCGATCTGAAGTGACTGTGGATCGGGCCATCATGATCCATAGTATCATGATTGGGGAGGAAGTGGAAGTTCATGAGATCATACCTCTAGAACTCTATAAAGTGGCTGACAAGTCATCCACCTTGGCAAGGTTAGCCTTTCCTCATCTCATTTGTCATCTATACAATTTAGCTGGGATTGACATAGAAGGAGACATCCTCATTGAAGAGGACAAGTCCATCACTAAGAAAAGAATGGAGTAAACAAGAGAGCCCATTCATGGACCTCAACAAGAGCATGAGGAAGATCCTCATCAAGAAATCCCTGAGATTCCTCAAGGGATGCAATTTTCTCCACACAACTATTGGAAATAACTCAACACCTCCTTGGAAGGCTTGAGTTTTAACATGGACCAACTAAGGGTGGAACACCAAGAGCACTCCATCATTCTCCATGAGATTAGAGAAGATCAAAGAGCTATGAGGGAGGAGCAACAAAGGCAAGGAAGAGACATTGAGGAGCTTAGGCGTTCCATTGGACCTTCAAGAGGAAGAATTGGCCTCCATCACTAAGGTAGACCCGTTCTTTGATTTTCTTGTTCTTATTTTTCAATTTTTCGAATTTTATGCTCTATGTATTGTCTATGTTTGTGTCTTCATTACATGATCATTAGTGTCTAGTGTCTATGTCTTAAAGCTATGAATAATTCCATGAATCCTTCACCTCTCTTAAATGAAAAATGTGCTTAATTACAAAAGAACAAGAAGTACTTGGATTTTAAATTTTATCTTGAAATTAGTTTAATTATTTTGATGTGGTGGCAATACTTTTTGTTTTCTGAATGAATGCTTGAACAGTGCATATTTTTTATAGTGAAGTTTATGAATGTTAAAATTGTTGGCTCTTGAAACAATGATGAACAAAGAGAAATGTTATTGATAATCTGAAAAATCATGAAATTAATTCTTGAAGCAAGAAAAAGTAGTGAATAACAAAGCTTGCGAAAAAAATGGCAAAAAAAAGCAAAAATTAAAAGAAAAAGAAAAAACAAGCAGAAAAAGCCAATAGCCCTTTAAACCAAAAGGCAAGGGTAAAAAGGATCCAAGACTTTGAGCATTAATGGATAGGAGGGCCCAAGGAAATAAAATCCAGGCTTAAGCGGCTAAATCAAGCTGTCCCTATCCATGTGCTTGTGTCATGAAGGTCCAAGTGAAAAGCTTGAGATTGAGCGGATAAAGTCGTGATCCAAAGCAAAAAGAGTGTGCTTAAGAACTCTGGACACCTTTAATTGGGAACTTTAGCAAAGCTGAGTCACAATCTGAAAAGGTTCATCCAGTTATGTGTCTGTGGCATTTATGTATCCGGTGGTAATACTGGAAAACAAATTGCTTAGGGCCACGGCCAAGACTCATAAAGTAGTTGTGTTCAAGAATCAATATACTGAACTATGAGAATCAATAACACTATCCAAAATTTTGAGTTCCTATGGATGCCAATCATTCTGAATTTCAAAGGATAAAGTAAGATGCCAAAACTGTTCAGAAGCAAAAAGCTACTAGCCCCGCTCATCTAATTGGGACTAAGTTTCATTGATATTATGAAATTCATTGTATATTCACTTCTTTTTATTCTATTTTGTTTTCAGTTGCTTGGGGACAAGCAACAATTTAAGTTTGGTTTTGTGATGAGCGGATAATTTATACGCTTTTTTTGGCATTATTTTTAGATAGTTTTTAGTAGGATCTAGCTACTTTTTAGTATATTTTTATTAGTTTTTAAGCAAAATTTACATTTCTGGACTTTACTATGAGTTTGTGTATTTTTCTGTGATTTCAGGTTTTTTCTGGCTGAAATTGAGGGACCTGAGCAAAAATCTGATTCAGAGGCTGACAAAGGATTGCTGATGCTGTTGGATTGTGACCTCATTGAACTCGAAATAGATTTGTTGGAGCTACATAAGTTCAAATGACACGCTTTTAATTGCGTTGGAAAGTAGACATCTAGGGCTTTCCAGCAATATATAATAGTCCATAATTTGCTCGAGTTTAGACGGTGCAAACTGGCGTTCAACGCCAACTTTCTTCCCTATTCTGGCATTAAACGCCAGAAACAAGTTGCAAGCTAGAGTCAAACGCCAGAAACAAGTTACAAAATGGTGTTTAACTCCAAAAGAAGCCTCTACACGTGAAAGTTTCAATGCTCAGCCCAAGCACACACCAAGTAAGCCCGGAAGTGGATTTCTGCATCATTTACTTGTTTCTGTAACCCTAGTAACTAGTTTAGTATAAATAGAACTTTTTACTATTGTATTAGACATCTTTGGACATTTAGTCCTTAGACCAAGGTCTTGGTTATTCCGGTTCCTCCTCTGGGGCCGAAGCCAATGAACACCATTATCACTTATGTATTTTCAACGGTGGAGTTTCTACACACCATAGATTAAGGTGTGAAGCTCTGCTGTTCCTCGAGTATTAATGCAAAGTACTACTGTTTTCTATTCAATTCATGCTTATTCTTATTCTAAGATATTCATTCGCACACAAGAACATGGTGAATGTGATGATTATGTGACACTCATCACCATTCTCGCTTATGAATGCGTGATTGACAACCACTTCCGTTCTACATGAAGAAAAGCTTGAATGTATATCTCTTGGGTTTCTAATCAACAATTCACATCGACTCCTCTCTGACAATAGGGCATCTAAATTCGAGATTAGAGTCTTCGTGGTATAAGCTAGAATCAATTGGTAGCATTCTTAAGATCCGAAAAGTCTAAACCTTGTCTATGGTATTCCGAGTAGGATCTGGGATGGGATGACTGTGACGAGCTTCAAACTCGCGACTGTAGGGCATGGTGATAGACGCAAAAGGATAGTAAATCCTATTCCTACATAATCGAGAACCAACAGCTGATTAGCCATACGATTTCTGTGCATAGTATTTTTCATCTGAGACGAGCAATCCGACAGTTGATTAGCCGTACAGAAACCGTAGAGGACCATTTTCACTGAGAGGACGGGAAGTAGCCCCCATTGACAATGGTGACACCCAACATATAGCTTGCCATGGAAAGGAGTATGAAGGATTGGATGAAGGCAGTAGGAAAGCAGAGATTTAGAAGGAACAATGCATCTCCATACGCTTATCTGAAATTCCCACCAATGAATTACATAAGTATCTCTATCTTTATCTTATGTTTTATTTATATTTTATTTATCAAAACTCTATAACCATTTGAATTCGTCTGACTGAGATTTACAAGATGAGCATAGCTTGCTTCAAGTCGACAATCTCCGTGGGATTGACCCTTACTCACGTAAAGTTTATTACTTGGACGACCTAGTGCACATGCTGGTTAGTTGTGCGAAGTTGTAAAAAAGAAGTGAGATTACAATTGTGCATACCAAGTTATTGGCGCCATTGTGTATCACAATTTCGTGCACCAGTAAGATAATATGCTTCCCTCAAGATGTCGGGATGGTTTTCCCATTGAGAACTGCTTCTTTTAGACCCTTGTACAATTCACATCTTAATTTTTCTTGCTCAAGACGTATGAAATTGAGTCTCGTAGACTCAATCATCGAATAGTCGTCGACTAAAAACTGTTGGAATAGTCTCCTTGAATACAACAATGGTGATCCATCGGCCAATCTTTCTTGTTTCCGAAATGAAAAGAATTCTTTCATTGTAACTTCTTTTCTACCTTTGCCACTATAAATATCTTGTTAAACATTATATCCTCCTTATAGCCATTCTCACCATATGAAAACAACAATGGATATTGTAATCCCAAGTAAACAGGATTAAATTGATTGATGCATTGTAATCTTCCTTCTTTTATCTCAACAACAATGTCACAGTCAGTTCTATCTATATCAAAATCTCCTACCATTAGTGCAACTACCTCATTGGTTGTAGGTAAGTTATATCTTCTACCATCCCTCTTTCGTTAACCCAGCAATCTCATTTTTACATTGCATGTTGAGTCAGCAGCCATTGACTCCATAACCATTCGAAATGCCTTTATCAAGACATTGTCCTCATACAACATATCTTTTAAGTCTTTAATAATGTCTTTGTGTATGTTGTTCTTTTCTTCTCCACTTAAAGCAATTTTTTTTTGTTAATGAGTAGTATATAATAAAGCTAGGCATGCTTAACAATCCAAAATTAATTTGTTTGATGTCTTGAAACCATCACCTAGTAGATTGTATAGGTAAAATTAACTATTAAGAGATATTTCTATTGGCGTAGGATACAATATATTCAAATAAAAAATATTTACTTAAACAGTTGGATATTTATACTAAAATTAATTATATCTATTTAATAATTTATTGGCCAAATAGTTTTTACAGCATATGTGAAATAATAAAAAACATAAGTAATTAAATAAATTTGCTTTTGTGTATATAGGTAAAATTAACTACTGAGAGAGATTTCTATTCAGCGTAGGATACAATAAATTTAAATAAAAAAATATTACTTAAATAAATGAATAATCCAATTAGCAAATTAATCCGTAAATGGTTGATAATTATGTATTCCTTAAAAATTAATTATGTACCTCACAATATATGCGATTTTGTATCTCATTTTGGATATGAAAGACATAGAGCTGTGCGAATTTAGCATTGTTGTCTTCTGATGGTATAAAGTTATACCCATTAAATGATAATTTTTTCCGCACAAAATGAAAGTAGGAGGACCCCATGAACAATTAATTTTATGATCAATCTTTGTCCCCATTGACGTAAATTGAAACATACTATCATATGCTCTTATGGTTTCATGAAAATGTTTGCTCTTGACACCATTCCCATACAATAAATCGTATAAGACCTTTAGAGCTTGTTGTAGTTGTCGTATTTGAACTTGTCCTCCTCTACAACATGCTGTATATTTTGGTGCACTTGTATTATAATGCTTCTTTGATCTTTCATCATACTAGAAAAGAGCATGGCTGTGTTTACACTCATAAATTACATACCCTATGTGCAAATAATCTGTTGAGGTCCAAAAAATAATTATTTATATGTAGTTGCAAGTGTTGAATTAGAGATGTAGACCCAATAACACTAATTATTTTACAAATAGCTCCTCTAATATACCTTTGTTAACATGGGCTTGATTTGGTTCTGGATCGCATGCTATATGTGATGTGGAATCTATTTCTCTAACTATTTAACAAACATTATCCCAAATTAGTATCAAAATGTATAATTTTTCAACCTAGCCAATTGAAATGAAGTCTGATCCAACATTATTTTGAGAATTACCTCTAGTGGAGTAAGAAAATCTTCCTTCTTTTCTATCTTGTGATTTGGTTCTTTTGTCTCTTTATCCCTTTGTTGTTTGCTCTGTCATTATGAAATTTTATTATTCAAGTATTGTAAATAACCCATTAATGATAATCCACAAAATTAAAACATTTCATTAGCTTACCCGTATTTAGACTATTCTCATCGCATGGGTCCCATGTGTGGACCATGTCTTTGTTGATTATGTTTAGCATCGTGGTTTCAGATAAAGTTGTATTAATGAGCTGTTTATATCTGTTGATTATGATCCAATTCAATCTTGGTCACACACATAGAATTATGACATAGCACTTTTATTTCTCTACTAAACACATTTGATAAAAGTTAATATTGCAAACTTGATACAAAGTTGGCTGTGTTTGTGACATGAAACTGTTCTTTAGAAACTTAACTTGTAAATCAAAGAAAATATATCATTTTCCTTTAACACAAATGTAACAGTGCTATGCATTTAATAGATTATTAACCCGATGCTATTTTATAAACATGTTACCATTAAATATGTTTTACATTCGTGCATTTTTTTGCTCATTTTCTAAGACATTTTAAAATCCTTAATTAAATCTATATTATAATTTCTTTGTGATTAGTATGTAAATATAAATAGTTCTATTGGGAGACTATAAAGGAATTTAACATTCATTTAAGCATTATCATGCTTAGCAAAAGGAATGACATTCAGTTCTTGAATCTTTTTGCTAGCAAGTTTTGCTGTTCTGACTCTCCTAGTATTTTTTTATTGTTCGATATCTAAAAATAAAAACATTCATGATTTTATATCTAAAAATACATAACATGAAATCATATTTAAAAAATAAGAAATTGTGCGATAAAATAATTTGTTAATTTATTGTCTTTTGCACAACTACCCAATTATAGAATAAAGATTTAATATGTACATGCATTCTACTAAGAGTTGTTGTGTTACTGTAGTCACTTTTATAACGTATAACTAAAACAACAGCCATATGAAATTCAACTCAATTTATTGTTTTGAATTAATAAATTTGTTGGTTTGGCATGGCAATTGTAAGATTTCATATTTTTTAAAATTAAATAATTAATTATTTATAAATTATTATATTATATTAAAATTTTATTTTTAAAAAAATTATTTTAAACAAAAGAAATTAAATAAAATTTTATAATTATTAAAATTTAATTTAATTATGTTTTATTTTTTAATTTTATTTATTTATTAAAAATTATTTTAATAGACAAAATTTAAATTGATTTTTTTAAATATTATTCCTTGCCGAAGCCTTAAGGGAATTAAGGATTAAGAAAGTAAAGAATCTAAAGATAAAGGAAGCAAACGTGGCCTGCATGTAAACTTTTATATATATATATAATCACGACACATATCATTTTATTCATTAATCATCATCTTTACTTCATTTGCTTCTTTGTATCATCGAACCAATATGAGGGAATAAGAGAAAGGAAATTGACCGAGAGAAAAAGAAAGAGAACCGAAGATCATTTTGAGCTTCTGGCTTCGATTTTTTGCGAATTCATAACTCCAATAAAAAATTTAATTTGGTAAAAGTGTTTATATTTTCTTTTTCTATATATTGGTGTTATTTTTGTTCGGTAAAAATTGACAGTGACGTAATTTTTCTTTTTTTTGAGTTCGGCCAATTAAAATTCTAGAAGGTACACACGATTTTTGACGATTTCCTCTTTAGCAGTTCGATCATAAAGTTTCTCTGGAGCTTTCGTTAATTTAGATTTCATACGGAGGTAGGGGGTTTTATTTTAAAATTAACAATTTTCAATTTAAGGATACCCAAAAGTATAGTAAATAATTGCAAATATGTTAGTAATTATAATGTTGAATAAACTACCATTTGTACCCATGAATTTTGCGAACGCGGACAAAAGTACCCATCAAACAAGAAAACTAACGTTGTACCCATGAAAGATGGGTTCCGTATGACAAGAGTACCCAAACCCTGATTTTTTGTTGACTTTTTAATAAAATTCCCAAATTACCCCTTTTATCTTCTTCCCCAAATTTCAAACATTCACCACCCTCATCCTTTGTCTTCCTCTGTTGCTGCCAGCAACCAAAAAATTAAAAAGATTAAAAACTGTGGATTATTAATTATCTGAGGTTATTGTTCAAATATTATGGATTTATAGATCTAGTGCAGAAAAAGAAAAAGAAGTTTGAAATTAACAAAAAAACATACATTTTGGTTTCTTGGTGTCACTGTGGAAACAAGAGGGGCAGAACCAAGAGCCTTTGGGCATAGAAGGAAGGATAGGTCGGAGATAGAAGATGTGATAGCCTCGGTCGCATTTGTTGCAGAGGAGAAGCTTCGCTGAGAACTCACCGGAGGAGCAGCACTTGCTGATGATGTCGTCGTCGAAGGCGGGCTTGGGAGTGTAGGTCCTTCTTCACCCTGCATTCCCCTGGCCATGTCTTCGATCATACTCGGCATGTTTAGAAGTTCATCCTCATCAATAATGTACTCCGCCACCATCATCCCTCCTTGTTCTTCAGTACTCAAAGTGAAACAAGATCTTTCAACAATAACGTTACTACCACCACAACCTTCTAGAGGGTTCTACGATGGCCTCGGAGGCCTAGTCTAAGTGGCGGCGGCTGCGGTGCGAATATCAGTCCACCAAATGTCATAAAGATACTCTAACAGCAGCCTTTTTTTCTACAGATAGACGATGCTAACCAGTGTTTGGAGTCACCATTGGAAAGAGACCGTGACCACTGGCCTCTTGTTGGCTCTGGTTGCTGAACTCTGCTACTTATTGCTTTGGAATAAGAAGAACAACAATATTTAGGTTGAAGAGGTTAAAAAGAGTGTGCTTTATGAGTGTTGTTGTTGCATCCGAAGAAGAAAGAAACAACAAGGGTAATGATGTTAAAGTTGATTTGGATTTAGATTTGGAGAACAAATTAGGATTGGAATAAAGAGAGATGGAGGTTGAGGATAAAGGTTGGAGGAAGACATCAGGTGCTAGGGTCTTGAGGGAATGGTGACTGGCAATGGCAAAGGATGACGAAGGGTGAGAGTTGTGAAATTTGGAATTTGGGGAAGAAGATAGAAGGGGTAATTTGGGAATTTTATTAAAAAGTCAACGAAAAATCAGGGTTTGGGTATTATTGTCGCACAGAACCCATGTTTCATGGGTACAATGTTAGTTTTCTTGTTTGATGGGTACTTTTGTCAGCGTTCGCAAAATTTATGGGTACAAATGGTAGTTTGGCTGTGAATGATTGGCTGTATTTGTGACTAAGTTTTTGGTTATGAGAGTGAATGAAAATTGATTTCTTAATTAGAAGTAGTAATTTTGAGAGTTTATAAATGATTTTACAAGGATTAGAATCATATGTTGATTATTGAGAACCTTATACTTGAAAAATGCTGGTAGAAGGCTGGTAAACTGTCGAGAAGTTTTGGAAGTGAGGGAGCCCATAAGCATGGTGAAGTCGAGTCTTAAGGGAAGATTCTGTTTGAGTTCTTGTAAAAATAAATGAAAATATGGTTTTGGTTAATGATTAATGTGAAAAGAACATGGTCGGAAGGTTTTGTAAAGTTTGAATGAATGTGTGAATTTTTCCTTTAGTTTTAATAGCAAAAGATTTGAAAGATAGCTGAATTTTATTGAAATAGAAAGAGGCGTAGCTTTAAAGAAAAGGATTTGATTATTGAAAACTTATTTAATATTTTGAACGGTGTGATTATTGAAAATGATTTGTTACTTGGGAATGTTTTGAAAAGGGTTTGAAAGGTGGTTAGGTTGGGACCTTTGAAGGGTGGCAAAGCTCGAATTTCAGAAGAAATACTACAGAAGTTTTTACAAAACTCCGAGACTTTTTTTAAAGCATTATTTAAAAGAAAACTGCATTTAGGGTTCAAAATAGTTTATTTTCAAATTATCAAGAAAAGTACTATATTTTAAGTTTAATCTATTGAGAAAAGATTTTTGTTTTAAGTTATAATTTGAGTTTGATTTATTAAGAAAAAGAGTTTTTATTAAATGTTATGAAATTTGATTATTTAGAAACTAATTGATTTAAGATTATAATAGATGGATGAATAGGTGGTGATGCGAAAGTACGTTTAATAATGTAGGTGATGCGGAGGTATGGGTATATAATTGGTGATGTGGAGGCTCAATAAAAAGAAAAGAAATTAGAACTAATGAAGGAAATAAATTCTTAAGAGGAAAAGAATGAGAAAGAATGAATAGGATAGATACTTGAAAAGTGTATGTTAAATAGGTCTTATGTCAAAATACTAATGCGAAAGTGCCCGCCTAACTGATAGCCTAAGGTTGCTAATGCGAGAATGTCCGCCTCACTGATAGCCTACGATTTCTAATGCGAAAAGGTCCACCTAACTAATAGCCTAAGGTTGCCAATGCGGGAATGTTTGCCTAACTGATAGCACTGTTTCTTACTGTGATACACGTTAAAATGTTATTATGATGAGGCCTAACTGACATGGGTAACCGTGATGCCAAGGTGTCTAACTGACATAGTAAAGAAACCATATTCAGGGTTCGTCCCGAGTAACGTCGGGTTGCGGGTAGATAACCAACGCATGAGCTTATGACCTGCATAGGAAAGGCATGCATCATATTGTTTGCGCATTTGCATTTGATTGTGGTTCTTTATCTTGTTTATTTGTTATTGTGATGTTTTCTTGGTGACTTACTTGTATGCTTGATTGGAAATTTTACTTGTGCTGTGGACTTAATAATGTGGTGGGAGATGATGTTTGTGGTTTGAGTTTAGGTATATTATTTGCGATGCTGGCTTATTTAGATATTATGATAATTGAGGAATGTTGTTAAGAGATGAGGAATTGTTAATGTGACAGATATTTTGTTTAAGTAATGTGATTTAAAGAAAGGGTTTTACATGGCTTTAGGTAAGACTTAAGAAGGATTTCAAGGGTTTAATAAAGAAAGCTGATTCGGGTTATGAGTTAACTATTTGTATATTATTCTGTATATTTTTATGGCATTCACTATCCCTACTGAGAACATGCAAGGACAACGTTCTCACCCACCTGCAGATCTTCTATTTCAGTGACAGGCCCGGAAATCCTTGGCCCGAAGCCGCGACTGAACATTATATATCCATATTTTTTGTATTTGGTTTAGCCTTAGATTTTTCCCTCTCCATTTATTGTCTTTAATTTTTAGAGGGGTAGGACTTGTATTTGAGAATCTTGGAATAAGTCTTTGTATATATTGCTATGTGAGTAAATATATTTTTGTGATTAAGAGTTTTAAAGTAAAGACCTTTCATTTTCTTAAATAAACTTTCGGTTTGTACTCGCGAAGGCTCAATATTAAATAAACATAGTATATAATTAAAGAAATAGAGGTAAGTAGCGCTCGAACTTTTAGTGCGATCATGAGGTGTTAAAAGTTAGGGTGTTACAGCAATTAACTATCGTAGTAGATAGGACATGATGATAGTACGCAAAATGTATATTGGATCACTTGCTAATAATGCATACTATAAGCTTTTTTATTTAGTTATGCTCTTTGGGTTGAATTTCACAACATAAAAAGTTCTATTTATTAAGAAATAGTACATTGAACATACCCTTCATAATTTTTTATGATAAATTTTGATATTTTTTAATAGAAAATTCAATTGAGTTTTGATTATACAAATTTAAATTTTAAAGAATAACAATTTAATTATCTATTTGTATAATAATTTGTTAATTAGATTGTACACGAATACATTATGAATGAAGAAGAGCTCAATAAGTGTTAGAATATTAAGGTATTTTTTTAAAGTAACATTTTTCATTTAAATTTGCTATTTGATTTATACTCTTTTGATTGAATTTCACATAATAAAAAGTTCTATTTATTAAGAAATTTTGTATAGAACTTATCTGATATATATATTATATGATACATTTTGATTTATTTTTTAATAGCAAATTCAATTAAATGTTCATTATGTAAATGCAAATTAAACTTTCAAGGAGTAACAATTTAGTTATCCATTTCTAGATTAATTTGCTAATTGGATTGTCTGTAACACACCATAAAAGAATAAGAGTTCAATAGGTGCTAGAGTATTATGGTATTTTCTTGAAGTAATGTTTTTTATTTAAATTTACTGTTTGATTATTTTCTAGATTTTATATTCTCATCTATTGTGAAAAATTTTGTTGAAGTAAATAAAAACAAAATAATTATATATACAGGAATTTAATAAATATGTTTCAATTCGTAAATTAGAAAAAGATAATCCAAATAGTAAATGAATATCGTCTATTAATGTATAAAAAGTAATTTTTTTAATAGTTAATTTATCTTTATACAACAACAAATTTATGTTTTTATTTGCTTTTTTTATTAGTTTAAATATGCTGTAAAAAAATATTTGATAAATAAATTAACCAATAGATGCAGCTTAATGTACACCAATTTCACATACTTAATTTTTTTAGATTATTAATATTTATATAAAACAAAATTCTTAACAACTTAATTTATTTAACGTGTAAATAAATTTGTTATTTATATATTTACATTTGTTATTTGAAATTTTTAAAATAAAAAGCTCTATTTATTAAGAAATAATACATAGAACTTATCTGATATATATTCTTTTATGATAAATTTTGATATTTTTTAAATAGAATAATCAATTGATTGTTTATTATGTGCAAATTAAAAATTAAAATAACAATTTATTTATTTATTTATAGAATAATTTGATAATTATGTTATATACAAATACATACCATAGATAAAGAAGAACTCAATAAAAGTTAGAGTATTAAGAAATTTTCTTAAAGTAAATTTTTTATTTAAATTTACTATTTGATTGTTTTCTATATTCTAGATTCTCATTGACTGTGAAAGGAGTTTTGTTGAATGAAATATAAATCATTGATTAGATATTTACTAAATATTTGTTAATTATATATGAAATTTTTCTAAGAAAAATTAATTTATGAATAAGTTCTTGCAAATAACCCATTCTATAAGTCATTATATAAAGACTCAATGAAAATTGTTAATGTGATTCACCTTGTATGGAAATACTTTGGCAGCTAGTAATGTCCTATGATGTCCATATTGTTTGTTTCATATACTACTGGGTCTAATCTCTTTATATTGTAACAGCGTCCAAAATTACTATAGTTATATTTTTGGTGATAGAAGAATCTAAATCTGTATAATTACTTTAAACTAATCATTATAGAGAAGTAAGTTTATACTTATTATGAAATACAAATTATTATCATTGCACTCATTTGTTATATATTTTTATCACTCATTTTTATGCATAACTATAAATGTAAGTAATTTACAAAAAATTCAAAGAACATACCATATGAAGTCATATGTATTTTGGATTGTCTTCTTTCAGCGAGCTCTAGTGCCCTTTTTCTCCTACAACTCTTTGTGTCCTCTGACAAAGACAAAAATTATCTAAAACAACTATATACAAAGGTCATAGTAAATGAATCATTCAACGTATAAGCTCAATCCCCATAAGTCTATTTAATATCAGATGGTAGAATATATATACTCAAGGAATAGGTTGGAGAATTACTATGTGTTAAACACACTACCATGTTATTTAAGAAATACATAGTCTATTTAGGTTATTTTATTTATTTTTGGGTTTCTACCTTTATTCTATGGAATACTCCTCCAATCTTGTGATAATAATGTACTTTTTTCAACCAGAGAAACATACTTGGTCAAGCTTTCAGCTAATTTTAACTGTGGAGTTAGTGTAGCGTCAACTCTTATATATTGCTGGTTCTCCTTGCTATGTTGGCCAAATATCGTCATTCTTGTTGAATTGATTATTATGGCTGAACTTGCATTTTTTTGTTTGAAAAAAATAATTTTAGTTAGAACGTTTTTCACATACGTCATACCATAGTTGATGTCCTTCTAACTTAGTTAAAATTGTAGTTACTTAATGCTCCAGAAGTTAGCTCCAACTGATGATTTTGTTCTCCATTTGGTCCGTCGTTTATTGTCGTAAATTTGTTTATGCAGCTGTGTGCATTGTCTGATAACTCATCCACCTTTCTCTTATTCTTACAATTTCTCCCTTCTACATCTGCATAAATTTATTTTCAGAACATAGTATTTCCTAGTTTTTTTATATAAGTATGTGAAATTATTCTGACTCTAAACTAATTGAGGTAATTGTCTCTCCTGCCAATTGAAGTAAGAATTTTCTCAAAAGAATGTATTGTGAGCTTGAGAAACATATTTAAGGAATGACTCCATGAGTTGTATTGTTTATAAGTACATACCTTTAACATTTAGCAGTGAGTTTTGATTGATGCTTTGTAAAAGTAACCTGATTGTAGCTTCATTATCTGTACTCATTGTTGCCATCCATTGTCTCTTTCTCTTTACATTTAAATCATCTCTTCTTTATTTTTGTATCATGGCAATAGTTGTTCTGTCCATTCTTCACTTGAAGGTTCTTGTCACAACCCAAATAATTTTTTTCAATATGCTATTGTTGAGTCTGTTGTAACAAATTTTTCCCTAACATGTAATGCAAATCCATAATAGAAATTGCAGATAGTCTTTTTTATCAAAGCCGCTTGATAAATAACTTAGATCTTTCCTGTAGTTTTCACCATTTCTATTTTATTCATCTTCTTTTTAATTTTATTGGACATGTTTTGTTGTTTTATAGTTTATAAATTTTATTTAATACTTTACTTTTAAATCCATTTTATCTAAATGTGAAGTAGCTATATTGTTATTATAAAATAAATCATGACATCATTCTTAACTTCACAAAATAAATCTTGAACTTTAAATCGTAGACCCTAACCCTAAACTCTAAATCCTAAATTCTAAACTCTTAGACCCTTCTAATAATTTTGATAGTTTGTCTTTTATTATTGCTCTCTAAAACTTGATTAAACATATTTTGTTGATCTATAATTTATACACTTTATTTATTATTTTACTTTTAAATGTAGTTACTTTGTATTATCATTCCTTAACTTTTTCCAAACTTTTTGTGTCATGGTTTCATAACCCTAGAAATGATTACATATTCTAATCTGTAATCAAATTAACTAATTAAAAAATTGTGCTTATTTTAGGTATAAATTTTCTAACATGCTCATTTCAAACAAAATCATAATTATAAAATTAGTCAGTTAAAAAAATTATTATGTTTTATTAATTTATAAATATACTCAAAATTTTCAGTTTTTACCTTATAAACATAATTAGTATTATCATATTACTATTATTATGAAAAAGTTCGTCTAAAAATTTAATATTTTATTCACTTTTATTATATTACTTCAATTATTGAAAAGTGCTTATCTTATAATCAACCATAATAATAACTATTAAACTCTGTTAAATTGCAAAATATTTTTATTTTTGATAAAATTATATGACTAAAAAAATAGAGTTGACGTAAAAACTTTTTCTTAATTTACCTATAAAATAAAAAAATGAATTGTATTTTCTTAGGCCTCAATTTTTAACATGATAATTTTAACAAAATCATCTATATAAGTAGAAACATTTTCAACTCTAATATCATATTAGCTATCTATATGTGGACAATGTAAAATTTGAAATTCATTATTATTCAATATAGTTCGTTACTTAAATTTGAATTGGATTCGAATTCAATCCTCTCCTAAATCAAAGGTTCATTATATCTCTGCTTTCGTTATTTTTTGTAGCTTAAAGCAAGCTTTAGTATGTCATGTTCTAATCTCATAATTTTTCTTCCTGTGGTTAACATCTAGATTCATTACAATAAATCTGGCATATAGTGGCAGAAATTTTGCGACGATTTTATAAAACCGCCGCAAAATGAATAATTGTGGCGCATATCACAACAGTTAGGAGTGGGGCTGCAATCAGCCTTGTATTTAACGGCGGTTTTCCTAAAACCGCCGCTATATGTAACGTCGACTGACTTATCATTTTACATTTTGCATGGTTTTCTTCCAATTGCCGCAAAATGTGTATAACCATATATTTCAATATTTTCTTTAGTAATAACCATTTGGGTATAATATAGTTAAGCTAACACTACTATTTTAAATTACATATGTTTAAATAATTGTTACTTAAACTCGTAATACTTTTTCTAGATTTGTTTTACGTAAAAAAGTTCACAAATTAAATAAGCTATATATGTGAACTCATATGAACAAATTTACCAATAAGATTTTCTCGTTTACTTTATTGTCATTTAAATTTGCATTCGAACATAAATGTAAAAAAAGAAAATAAAGTCATAGTCTAAATTTATAAAGTTAAAATAAAGTTCTAACGAGTATAACTTAAAGTTACTCCTCTTTGAAGTCATGCTTTACTAAACCTTAATCAAGAAACTCTAAGAGTAGATAAACATGTAAAACTGCGACCCAAATCATTAAATTAAGAGAATCAACGTAACTCTTAAAATAAAATATCAAAATTTTTCTTCAACATCGTATTAACCTAGCAAAAAATACTCTATCAAGAATCCATGGGATTCACATTTTACAAGATCTGATATTTTATCTCCACACAATGACTTTTTATTCAGATTAAAGCGCCTTTTCTTAACATGTATATAATTTTTTCTTTGTTGGTCTTTTAAAGTTCCATTGTCTTTTTTTGAAACCTTATTAAGATTAAACTACATAGATCTGTCAATTCCAATAGAGAAAATATCATTTAAATTGTCTTCCGAGTCAAACTTTTCTCCATCTAGACTGTCAGGAACTATTTCTCCAGAATATTTAGATAATACTGAAAATATCAATATGCATACAACAAAATA
Source organism: Arachis duranensis (assembly GCF_000817695.3). Lineage (NCBI taxonomy): Eukaryota > Viridiplantae > Streptophyta > Magnoliopsida > Fabales > Fabaceae > Arachis > Arachis duranensis. Next base: position 46,897,698 of record NC_029776.3, on the reverse strand, counting down.
AGTATACCCAAAAAAACTGAGAACTCCCAAGTCATTAGATACTGACTTAGAAAAAAATCGGATGAAAATATGCTAAGACAATTTTAAAACTGAATGCAAATTTTCGACAATTACCATATCCCTTGTTGGTAGTTTGGGCAAATTTCTTAGACATAAACTCTGTAGCGAATGTTGTGCTTGCAGAGGATGATGAAAGTTCTCAATTTTCATTTATAATGTTCCATCGTCATGTTATATTCACTAATATTTAAATACTGTAATAATACTATTGGAATTGATATTGAATATTAGATATCAAGATTATCAAAACTGCATCATCAAGAAAAACAACGACTGAAACAACATTAAAGATTTAACATAAACTAACTTTTGACGAAAAAATCGTTGAAAGAAACAAAAAAATTGCTTTTACTCATGAAAATTCATAATACAATAAATACTTAACTGCAAATCGAACATACATAAGTTTTTTGTAACCAAAGAAAATAACATACAACGTTGAGTTTATTTAACTTAGTTCATGACACAAAGATCCTTTTTAAATTACATTAAAATTCATCATGTAAGCATTACGTGACATCATTGAAATTCTCTGAAGCATTTTTTGTGGGGCTTTCTATATCATCCTCCCTTATCAACTATAAATCTCCAATGTCACCTTCTGCTGACATGTTTAACCCTGGCTGTAGAGAAAAAGCAACTTCAACTTCTTCATTCTCTTCTCTTATATCATACAAATCTCGTGGTTTCACATGAACCACAATACTTCATTCCTTAGCTACAACATATCCGCATAGTATATAAGCTGAGCTTCTGATGTCAATATGTACGGTTCATCTTCTTATCGATCACCAGTGTATATCGGACAAGAGAAATTAACACTGGTAATCCCTAAATGGTCTTGTTTGATGTCTCTACTAGTAGTGGTATCAGTCCAAACACATTTGAACAATACCACTGTGAAATGACAGCTATAATTCAGTTCAATTATGTCCACAATTTTTCCATAATACAGAACATTACCAACAGCCACTTTATTATTACGCATGCTTGGATAACTTCTTGTATTAGATGATACATATACTCCACTATTTTGAGTTTTCAGCCCATCTTCCATTGTGATAGTTCTAAATTTGTATCCGTTAATGTTGCACGCCCAAAACGTCTTGCTTGAATCATGGGACCACACGTAAGCAACTTCATTTCTTTTGAATAAAGCGTACTTTCCATTGGAACCTGGAACCACATAACATTCATGCTTTATATTAAAATCTTATTTCATAAAGTACTAATTCTAGGCTAAAAACAAATTGGTCAAGTTAATATCCTATCAACCTCAAGCTTGAACCACCGAGGAAATTCCGTATGCACAATACTGTCTATCTTAGATTGCGACCTTATTTGAGCCCGTAAGCTTCGCTTTGTCTTTTCCCTAAATGTGCTTTATGAGAGAAAAAAAATTAGTCCAACTAGCCACTGGAAGAAAATAATTATATCGGTGTTTTAAAATACATGTGTATACTTACTCAACAAACGAAACTACGGTATCACAGTTGACTATCACATAATGATGTGCTTGATGTTTTTCCAAAGTGAGTTTAAAATGTGAAACAACCCCTAATGCCTTTCCAATAGCTGGGAACATAGTTTCTCCTGAATTATGTGTAACATCAACAGGTTGATCATCAACTCGCCTTGGTCGGTTAATTCTAGTCTCAATATTATCCAAATATCTAGAACAGAAAGTCAGGATTTCCTCAGATAAATAACTTTCTGCAATTGAGCCTTCTGGTTATGCCCTATTATGAACATATTGTTTCAAACGTCCTAGATACCATTTATATAAATACAATATAACACTCAGTAAATACACAATTAATTCAACTAATTGTATTAAAAGAGTTTATTAGAAAACTAACCTTTCTATTCGATACATCCACCGATAATGTACTAGTCTACCAAGAGTTACTTCATCAACGAGATGCACCGTAAGGTGAACTATGACGGTAAAGAAGGATGGAGAAAAAATCATTTCCATCTGACACAGAATTTGCACATGATTCTGAAGGTCAGCAAGCTGCATAAGGTTTATGGCTTTCCCACAAAGTTCTCGAAAAAATGATGACAAATTTGCAATCACATTGGACACCGGACTCGGAAGTGCATTTTTCACCAAAATCGGAAGTAATTGTTCCATCAGAATATGACAGTCATGACTTTTCAACCCAGATAACTTGCGATGTTGCAAATTAATACAACGAGCAACATTGCTAGAGTAACCATCTGGAAAGACCACATTCTAGAGAGTCTTCAGGAATGCATCCCTTTGTGAATTTGACATTGCAAATATTGCAGAAGGATGTTTACCACCTTCGCCCAGCCACAATTCAGGTCTTATGCCCATGCATTGTAAATCTCTGCGAGCTTTAGGATTTTCTTTTGATTTGCTGCTATCGTTTGAAATAGTAAAGACCATATTATCACATATATTTTTTTTATATGCATCACATCGAGGTTATGACGTAACATCTGATCTTCCCAATATGGGAGGTCAAAGAAAACACTGTTCTTTTTGCAATGTGAGTCATCTTCATCCGCATCTTGACCATTACGTCTTTTTTTGGATGTCATAGTTGAAATCTTTCCAAATGAAACGTGCACATTAGACTTTTGCCTCAATACATCTGTTCCAAATAACTTCTTCGGTGGATCTATACCTTCGACCTTCCCGTCAAATCTATTCCGGTCTAGTCTGTATTTGTGTCTCTAATTCAAAAAGCGGCGATGTGTCATGAAACACCATTTTTGACTATTTTTCAACCGATATGGCTTAGCATCCAAGTTACACGTAGGACAGACTAACCCACTGTGTGTATTCTAGCTAGATAGGTTTTCCAATCTTGGAAAGTCGCTGATAGTCCACATTAGTGCCGCACACATCTTGAAAGTGATTCCCTCTTTAGCATCATATGTTTCAAGCCATCCTATAATTGCTTCAACTCATCTACCAAAGGCTGCAAGTAAACATCTATGTCGTTACCTGGCATTTTATGCAGCCAAATAGTATATCCAGGAGAAATGGTCGTAACAACAGATGGTCATATGCATCCTCTCTTGTTTGCATAAGTTGAAACCCATATTTATGACATGGATACTTTATCATGCCATTGGAGGATGCATTCGCAAATGCAAAGTCTAAAAAATAGTTCAATCTTTGCCTATATTCCACACTATTCCATAACTTTGAAATCCAATTTTTATCAATATCTAGTATAGTATCAAAATATATCGAACTAAATAATAGTGACATACGAATTATGAGAAAACAAACTTGTAAAAATTTTCGTTCATCAGAACGATCCAATTTAGTTTATTGTTTTAATTAAGTTTAGCGAATTGCAGTCACTATGAAATTTACATAGGTTTACACAAAATTTAAAATATCTTTCATTCTCTTACTACTATTTTAATGGGAATAAATGGGACCAACGATATTTAAAAAAAATACAACAACCAATACTCTTATGAAAATCTTTTTATGTTTTTTACATTGTTAATATTTAAAATTCTGTCGATGTACCTTAAATATTTAAATGTGTAACTAATGTTTGAATGAAATATTTTGTTAATTCTATTTGTTTTATGTAAATTATTTATTACGTATCATAACACTTGATTGTATGTATTTTTATTTTAGGTTAAGTATGATTGATTAATAATTAAATTAAACTCCAATATATTTTAGATATTCCACTATTCATGTACCTTAATTAAAATATTTTATATCACCTTAGAGAGAAATTAATGGTAGTTATTTAGGGACGACATAATAAAATTTCTAGAATAATGGACGATTAAAAAAGATTTTTTTATTTTTAATTTACATGTTTCAGATGTTTGAAAAATTATATATGATAAATGTTTGATATAGGTATTATTTGGACTCGTATTAATTGACTTGGTTTTAATTTAATAAAATTATTAAGTATTTGTCAATTAAGGTAATTTTATTAGGACTAATTTATTTAAATTTTTGTTAATATTTTTTGCTGTACTTTTTTATTTCCTCATATTTGTATTGCATTTTATTTTAATACAGGTAAACTTAATTTTTATTTTAATTAATCAATTATTTGGTCCTATTAACTTTTTTTAGGAATTTTTTAAAAATAAAATAAAAATAATTATTTTTTAAAACACCATTTTTCAACTTTAATTTCCCAAATGCAATTTTTTTATTTAGAGCAAGTACACTGCACCCTCGGCGAACTCTATAATTTTTATAGAGTTTGCCTAACCCCAAGTGAACTCCACTTAAAATTTTAAAAAAAAAATGTCTAACTCAAGTTCTTAAATTTCACAACGGTTGATAACAACCATTATCATCATCTTCATAGTACATAGAGATACACAAGACTACATAGAAATAAGTTATATTTTTATTGGAGAAATAATGGTTTTTTTATTTATAATAAAAAAATCTATGTTAAACATGAATTATTCCTGTGTATATGTATATTCAGTCCTATTGACTTTTCTTTTATATCAGGGGCGGAGCTAGAAGAAATATTAGAGGGGGCCAAAAATATTTACACACTAAAAAAAGACTAAAATAAAATTTTAAGAGAGGGCTAAACTGAAATTTACATATAATTTACATGTAAAAAATTAAAGTTAGGGGGGGCAATTGCCCCCCTTTTTATGTATGTAGCTTCGCCCCTGTTTTATATAATCTTTCAATATAGTTTAACCCACTCTCACCCACCAATATCCCATTTTTGGCATGCTATAATTATTTTTCATTATTAATTATCGTACCCAATACGGCTTATGAATATAGTCTTGTAAGTTCTGCTGTTATTTGTGTTAGTTGTTAACACGTATAACCTATAGAAGAACTAGTAGAATAATTATTGAGGAATTTTTTCAATTTCTATTTTGGACGGAATTAATTATTGTTTATTTAGCATTTTCTGGTAAAATTTTGTATCTAAACTTTTAAATTTGTTGTTATAAAAAATAATAAATAATTTTTTAATAAATGAAATAGACCAATAGAAGTATTTTCAAAATAATAAATTTAATTTTTTTATACATAAATACATACATCTTTCAAAATTAACGTATTATTAGAATCATTCTATTCATATTTCAAATGATAGTAACTAAATGTTAACCATTATGTTTCTATTTTTATTTTGAAAAAAATTATAATTTATAATCAATAAATATTATTTTACAATCATCCACTACCCAATTTAAAATACAAGAACCAAAATGGTATCATTTAAATTTTTTAATTATTATTTTATTATCTGAAATTATATATTTTCTAATTCTATACCATTTTTAAATATAATTTAATATATGATAAATAATATAAAATAATTATTATTCATCTCTATCATTATATATAACGTCTATTCCATTTAATTTGTTTGATAATGATTTAAGTATCCTATATAACTTAAAAAATATAGTACCACTTAAATAAATGACAATATAAAAAAAATATGGCCCACAACACAATAAATATACTTACAAATAAAATAACAAAAAAAAAGAAAACCCAAAACCTAAGCGCGTCCCCCTTTCCCCCAAAATCCACTTTTTTTTGTGAATTTTTTTCAAATTTGGTCTCGTCACCCACAAAACCTCCATTTTCCAGAATTGAAAAATGAATCCCTTCAATCCCGATTGCTTCAACGGTGTCATGGCCGCTATTCGTGGTTGTCGTGGCTTTGAGCTGATCGGCATAGTCTAGTGTTGGTCTCATTGCTGTCGTGTCGCTGCTCGCCGCTGTGTCGTCGCTCGCTATCGTCTCTATGTTGTCATGCTCTCCGTTGAAGGTTAGTGTTGTTATAGTTTTTGGATTTGGTGTTGTTTGATGGCTGTCGGTGAAATCATTTTGAAGATGGAAAATTTACTATGCGGTTGATGTGTTTTAATTTCTATGGCTTCTTTTAAAATATTTATGAAACTCGATTTGACCATTTGTGAGTCTGCTATTGTGAACATGTTTTGATTTCAGAAATACGGTGCTTATAAGATGTTGTTTTCAGTAATGCTTCTTCAAACATTTTTCTTAACTTATTTGGTTGCCTGAATTTACAGTAAAGTCATATATGTGTGTTCCATACTCTCATAATTCATTCAGTTGGTAATGTTTTATGCCAAATTTATTATAATGGGTTTTGGATTTTGCCGTTTTGGTAATTTTATCAAGTTGAAGTCTTACAGGTTGAAGAAAAAAACTATTATAGTAGATTATAACAGGTTTTGATAATTAACTTTTAGCAACAATTTGATTTAATATTATTTTAAGTTTTATTAGATTTTTAGATGAAATTTTTGGATACAAAAGTAAGATATTCAATAATTATTGGTGTTATACGAGATCAAAGTTTTCATCATTTAGATTCCAAGCTAAATTCCAAACAATTATAATGTTATGTATTATTTTTTAAAATTTTTAATATTTATCATAGGGATAACAATTTTTTTAATATTTAATATTTTATATATTCAAATTTTTTTAAAAATATGATGTTGAAAAAAAATTATATCTTTTTTAAGAGGAAGGTTAATGCTAAAGAAAGAAAAATATAGTGTCTAAGACGGTCTATTTTCAGTAATGGTGAAACAATACTTTAAAATGAATTTAAATTAGATTAAAATTAGAACAAGTATAAAATGGGGTATCAAAAAATACATATATAAGACGTAGATAAATGTTTACTTACCTGGTTGAAGATCCAGATAACTGTCTATTGGTGTGAAAATTAAGGCCTTCAAAAATCTAAAAAAAATAACACAAATTCATCGTGTGAATCTAAAATAATTTCATAAGATAAAAAAATATTAAAGCACGAAGAAATAAACTAGTCAAGGAGGTGAGGTGCATAAGAAGTGCGTATAATTGTTATATAAAAACTATTTATAAAGGCAAAAAAACTCTAGAGAAAACATTTCAAAGTTGAATATAAATAAATCTTTAGAGGAAACTATAGCACTTCCTTCCAATATAAAGATAATATTCCTATTTAGTAAAAAGTTGCAACCAATTGGTCAGGCAGCTGGACTATTCATCTAGCAATTATTCATCGCACACAAGGCCATTTTCATCTAGCAACTATCACTACCAGAAACGCGGTGATTAGCCACGTAAAAAACCTTGGCTAAAATCAAGAAATTTCGTGGTGATTAAATGTTAACAACAAATACATATCTGTGGCTAACAACGACAATGCATTTTCAGCCTGTTAGTCACGCTTTTTTTACCCGTGGAGACATATGAATGGCCACGGTTTTTATATTATTACCCACACAAAAACCGTGGCTAAATGACAACAATGTAATCAGTCGGTATAATTTTTTCACAATTTTTTCCGTGACTAATATTGGTAAGCTGGGCCTTTTTGCCACATTTTTTGAACAAAATTATATCATATAAAATTAAACAGATTAGCCATATCCATATAAGTAGTATTTTGAGTAATAAAAATATGAAATTTAAGTAACACTGTTGAAAAGCAAACATCCTGAACTGAATGAGTTTAAACTATTACAAAATCAAGTATCAGAATGTATCATTATTAGATCTCTAGCGTCTTCATTGGAATACCTGCAAAAGCATTCAAATAAGATTGTGTTATCTCTTAATTCATAAAAAAAGTCCCAAGACATTATTTAAAATAATATTTTAATGTAGTTATAAAAAGAAAGTAGCAATGCATACCCAATAAGGCTGAGTTTTCATTTTCACAACATAAAACTTCTTATTGAACTCGTCATCAATCAATATATATATTGCTAGACTTGATATCCTGGTGAACAACTTTCAATTCAATTGCTTCATGTAAGTAAATAAGCAAGCCTATCAAGAATGAAGGTAAAATAGAGAGTGATATCAATCATATTTTCTCATATTAAAATTTAACTATAGTATTATTTAACGAGACAAAAGAATACTATTAGTGAGATATTTGATTGCAATAAAAACCATTTAGAGACAAAGAACTTAAAGTAAAAATAAAAATATGTTAGAAATTACCAAGGTCAATATTTTAAAGTAGAAAGTTGAACTTACCAGGTAAGTATCGAGTAAAACTTTCATGCAGACCTCCCAGGTAAGTGTCCTGTGTTCCATGGCAACATGCATTCATTACTCTAAGTTACCATTATTATATTCACGTATTCATCCATTAGCAGCTTAAATATTGAAACAAACACTAAAGCAAAAATACTATTGATAATACAAAAAAATAGTTAGATACTATGTATTCGGGAGTTGTGAGAGCATAGATAATAACTTAAAATAATTTTTTTTGTTAAAAATAAATACATGTTAACCCCCTCTAAGCAGGCATACAAGATGTTTATGTCTAATATAATCTATAGCCTCCACTTCAATTATGAATTCTCTCTTCTTGTTCTCTATTAAATAATTTCATATTTCAATCACACAATAACAACTAAGCTTTAATAATTAAAAGAATCATCGTTAACAAACAATATCAACTACCGTCTAGAGCTATAATGAAAGAAAGGTTAAAAGAAGCAAATCAAATAAAGTATCCTTACACTTTTTAAAGTTTTTCTACTACCATCTCACTTCTATCGATCAATCTGTCTTGTAAACACATAGACTGCTTCTTACCATTCTCAAAGCTTCATTCTTCCTCATACATCAAACTAAATCCTCTTTCATGGAGATAGTTTGACTTACAGTGACTAACATTATTATGATCACAAAATGACACTCATGTAAAAAGAAATATTCACAAAGATTAGGCTCTTAAAAAGGTTGAGTATATAGAAAATTACTTGTTTGAAAAATGGATGCTACCATAGTGACCTAAATGGTGGAACTTCTTCTTCTGAAGTGGTTTAAAATATACAAAGCTAAATGCATAAAGTCAGACTCAAAAGTAAGAAATACAAGAAATTACAAGGAATGTAAACAATAACTCTTGTTTGTTACCTTGCTATGGCTATAGGCATTACCAAAATAATGTTGATTTTAGGAATTTCAGCATATAAAAGAGAACTAAGATTAATTAGGAATGTAATTAATCACAGTAGTACATACTACGTACTAAGTAGATAATTATATTTATGCATTTAAATTATACTTTATATCAGTAGTTTATTCTCTATACCACCAAAAGGATAATAAAATAAATGAATAAAACATGCAAATCCAAGAAAACATGCAATGGTAATATTAATATCATGCTAATAGAAACAAGTTAAGCATTACAATGAATAAAATGCAGAAGAAACCAATCACAAAAAAGTAATACTTTTAAAAAACTGTTATGGACTAATGCTAATGCCACAAACAAATGTTATAGATTGCCAAACACACAATAAAAAATCCTACACATAACTGAATTAAATTTCTTAAACCATTTGATTGAACATTTCATATCAAACAGGCATATTGACATCTACCTTGTTGTTGCAATTGTGAAATGTATGGTCTCAATTCTAACATAATAAATGGAAACTACACCTAAAAGATCAAGAAGTCTTTATTTGACCAAATCTGCAGAGATCCTTGGATTCAAATACTAAAGAGTATATACATACATAATGCTTTTTCCTCCCAGATATTGCTTGTCTTCCATAAAAAAATAAAGTTGAATTTAGAGAGAGAACTGTAAAAAAAAAAAGAAGAAAAAAATAAAGCTCCAAACACACAAAGGATATGTACAAGAAAGGAGAAACCTCAACTTGGATTTATCCAAAATAAAAAACAAGAAAAGGTTAGGTTATTCCAAAATGAAACTAAATTCAAATATATCAAAATTAGTCCCAATAAAAGAAAATTAGAAAAAAATAAAAGAAAGGAAAACAAACTATAGATAAAGCAAAGAAAGGAAATGGCAGCAGCAGAAGGAAAGATGCATGAGTAGAACCCGAAATAGATGCGCAGAGTACGTGCACAGTAAGATAATCTGGGCTCTACGAAGAAGGACAAGGGTTTCGCGCTGAAGTAGGAGATTCGAACAAGAACAAGGAGAAGAGATAACATACCAACCTACTGCTGTGATGGCGACAATAATAGTGACATTGAAACTATAGAGAAACAGTAGGGGCAGCGCAGACTCCAGTGGGCGACGGCAGTAACAATGCAGAGAACAATGGGGAAAGCACCGGCAGCGTAGAGAGAAGGGATAGCATCGACGAGACCAATGAGGAGAATGTCATAGAGAGGAGCAAAGGCAACGACGACGACAAGATCAGAGGAGAATATCGCAGCAAGCCAACAAGGAGAAGTTTAAAATTGAAGGGTTTGATAACTGATTGGGAGTAAATAATCAAAGAAAAATAAAAAAGAACGTGGAGAAAACCGCAATTTGCTACGGCGATGACGTTAGGGTTGCAAATTGTAAAGCCCAAGCGCAATTTAGCCACAGAGTCTATTTTGGTAGCAAATTTGGGGCACGGTAATCTGACTTTGCTACTAACATGGATCTGTGGTAAATGTTCCGTGGCTAATGACCGTATTTGTGGTATATGACCCATAATAAAAATAGTGACTTTCAATTAATGTTATTAGATACTAATAAATTTAAGTTGGTTTAGTGCTTTATGTTTATTTTCTTCAAATTATCAAATTTTACTTCTTATTAAATGATGCACTTATGACAATTTCATTATATATGTTATGTTTGCATATATATAATTTGTTTCATTATGTTATTTAGTTGTTTTATTTAGTTGGAAGTTCTTTAAATTAATCGGTAACTAATAAATTAAAGTTGAATAAACAGACTATTTTAAAAGAGGCACAATAATAAAAAAAGCTAAAATTTTAATGGAAATCATGAATTTGGCGGTGGTTTCTAACCGCTGCAAAATAGGCATATTGTTCGTTTCCCAGCATTTAGAGGCAGCGCAAAACGACCGCCATTTTCAAAACAAACCGCCGCAAAATTAATAGACCGAATTTCGAATTTCCTACGGCAGCGGGTAAAAATCGCCGCAAAACTATTTTTATTTTGCGGTGGTTATTCCAACGGTTAGCTAAGACCGTCGCTAACCGTTTACCCGCAATCTATCTTCCAGCAGGTATTTAACCACCGTAATATATTTGGCGGCGGTTGAAAACCGTCGCAAAATACTGGTTTGTATTGTAGTGATTAGTCATCAGTCAATATAATTGGATATATACTTAACTAATATATATATATATGCTGATTTTTTTTATCTCATAATAAGGTGTGATTATTCGATCTTTATTGCATGTTTATTTTGCCTTTTGGTCTCATTATCATATGTTGTCACATTTTGGTACTTCACGTGTTATTAGTTTACCTTTATTATTTTTAGTCAATTAAGTTCAAGATGATTAGTTGTTTTAGTCCTAATGTCATAGTTTCTTTGTATAGTCGAAAATATAATATTATTGATGTAAATAACAAAACTCAAAATATTCATAATATCACAACATAAGAGCACCAAACTACATATTATAATAAAAGAAAAATATTCATGTTGCATACATCTCGATACCAAATAGCAATTACTGATCACATAGCAGCAAGTAGTTCATTAACAAAAAGATATTAGAACTAAGCAAAGATAAACTGAACATAACAATAACGATTTACCTATGAACATAAATTATAAAAACACAACTTAGAAACATCATAATCATCTGGTCCTTGCTTTAACATCGGTTTCCTCAAACCATATAAAGTCCTTCGGAGTGTAGGGTGTAAAACTTGATATTAACATTCTCATTCCAACTGTGATGCAGTATATGTTCCTTTTTAGATATCATGTATCTCAGTTTTGAAACCAATATATCAGTCATCTCCGCATCATTTGAACCATAAAAAGAACTCAGGTATTGTAGGACAGAAATGATATCCTTCCCTAGAAATAGTGTAGGTTGATACGGCATTGCAATACATGAAACCTTTAACATTCTTTCTCACAGCTCATTGTCATCAATACAGGTCAACTTTCACATTACAACTTATCTGGTGAAGCCTATGTTTGAATAGGACATGAAACTTACTCTATTGTTATAATGTGTAAGAGAATGGTAGGTTGACTTTGCATGAGATGGAATCTTTTGTTCATAAGTGAGCTTTTTTTCAGTGAAAAAATGACAATGCTACGTGGTACCACAGAGTTAACTCCTTCTTAATCAATCCAATAGACTGATCTCCTGTCGACAACCGAGTTGGACCAAATTTTGAAGATCGCTGTGAAATAATACAAATTTTTTCAAGTAGCATCAAACAAATTGTACAATGTCCATGACATGGACTTGTAGAAAAATGCCTTTTGTAGACATGTAGAATTCGATATTTAATGGTATCAAACAAATACTCAAAAGCATAGAGGGAGACGGCATGTTAACAGTGTTTTTTTTTCTCATTCGAGACATAGTTTACATTGCGGGTAAGCGGATTCCAGATGACCAACATAGAGTTTAGGCCATCTTGAAAAAGCCTAATACATAGGTTCCCATTATCAGACCCTATCATTAAGTAAAATCTAAAATGGTTTATATTGATAGGTAAATTAAGTTGAATCTGCTCTCCATTTTGTGGATTTATCCTCAAAAATCATTGGCAGTTGTCATTAGTTGGAGGGTATACAACACCAATAATAAGTGTGGTGCTCCTATTCTTATTTTCTTAGTAGTTCAGCTTCACATATAATGTTGTAGAGAGCTTGTACCTCCATGCTTTATTCATTGCCAAGATCTTCCATAATAGGTCGTCATTGAGGTGTGGAAGGGCCACTCTTCTTGGTGGATATCACTCATTTTTTTTATTAAGGACCAGAATTTTATAGATAATAATTTGGATATAGTATAAGATTTTTTATTGTTGTTTGTTTTCATACTCACAGCAGGTTTATATATACATCCGTTGTTAAGCACTTTGTGCATAATACCATTTTTTAAATAATTGAATCTTAATGATAGGGTTATGATCTAAATGATAGAAACAATGGTCATTTAAAGAAAAAAGAAATCATAAACCCTGAATAATTCCCAATGTAAAGGACTAAAAGAAAATATCTCTATATAGACAGAGTAAAAGCTATATTATCTTGCATATTTCTATGATTTGTAAGTTGTTTACATATTCTCTGTTAATATAATTTTTTCATTTTTTATGTTTGGTTTAAAGATATTACTCCAAAGTGAATAAATACCTGATATTGAAAACCTGAGTATAAAAAAATGTGTATTTGATAAAATCCAAATTTTATCAGGGCAATATCAATCTTTCACTCTATCTCTTAAGTTTGACCTTTACCTTATTATGTTACAGTTTATCACTGTATTTTCAGGTTCAGGTACCAATAAGATTTGATTTATATCCCCTTTAGTTCTTTGCTAAAGCAAATGTCTTTATCCTTGAAAATGTGAAGGTAACTATTGTCAATCTTTTCAATTATACCTATGATAGCTAGCATATCGTATCACTCGTTTAACTTTCTTTGACCCTAAGTAGTAAAATTTTTTCATACTAGACTAATTTTTTATTCATCTATTCGTTAATATACATTAGTCTAATATTTTATCCCCTTCATTTACAACATGTCGTAAGGGGTAAAAAAAGAATGATAACAACAATATGTGTAAAAGGCAAAATTAGTTATCATTTTAGGGGTCAATTAAACTAAAGACTAACAATCCAAAATGTAATACAAAAACTGAATTCAAAGTCAACATAATTCACCAACAGAAAGCGATAAAGTTCACTGATAATTAAAAACTAACATCACATAGTCTAACAATGACAACATTCCATGTAAAACCCGGTTAATTAACGGCTAATTAACCCATAAATGAGAATTTATTCTAGAAAGCCCAAAATGTGATTTTTGTGGCTAAATATGATAGAGGAGATTGAGACGAGAATTTCGATACCAATTTTATAGAATTCGGGCCAAGATTGGACCGAACGGACCAAACCGGGCCAACCGGACCCAAAGTGGGCCCTTGGCCCAACATAACTAAACCAAAACCCTAGTTTTCAGCATTCTCTCTCCTCACTAAACACACTCACATGCTGAAAATGGAGGCCATGGAGGGAAGAACATTCTCTCAAGTTCTTTCTCTCACTTGATCTTCAAACTACCATAACTTTTGATCTAGAGCTCCGATTGCCGCTCCGTTTACGGCCACGTGTTTACCGTGGAGAGCTCTACAAAACCTACACAATTAATCTTAAGGTAAGCTACGTTTTACTCTTCGAAATTCCAGCCTTGTTTTCGAGTTTTATGAGCAAAAATGTTGAGATTTTGGGCTCTTTGATGTTATAGGACCCAACTCTCTTGAAGGAGAAGGTTAATCTTGTCTCCTTGGACCTTGGGTGTGGTAAGATTTTCAACCCTAGTGTAATTTGTTGTTCTATGATGTTTGGGTATTGAGATGTTGTGTATGGGTATGATGATTGTGGCTTAGGTTGTGTATATGTGAATATTGGAGCTTGAGTGGTGATTTTGAAAAGCTTAAAAAAGGGATTTGGTGGTGAAAAATCTATTCTTGGAGGTGTTGAGGCCTTGAGAGCTTGTGGATAAGTGAATTGGAAGTGCTCCGGTTGAGCTTGGGAAATCGGCTATGGTATGGTTTCGGTTTTCCGTATCTAATATGTAATGTGGTAGGAAATACTTAGGCTAGAGGCCCTAAGATAGGCATTGAATTGTTGATGTTGTTGAATTATTGATATATATGATGTGGTCATATATGTGATGATGATTAATGATGCCTTGATGGTATGATGTATGAGAAATATGCATGTTGTGATATATGCTTGATGATTGGTTATGGTTGAATTGTGGGTTGAACCATATTGATGGTGAGTATGATATTGATTGTGTGCAATAATGATTTATTGAAATTGGTGTTGTTGAGAATTGGCATGAGGAAGAGTATATGATATGTCAATATATTTTAGTTTGAGCCACTTGGGTAAAGTGGGTTAAAATGATGAGATAGTGATTTTGATAAATTGTGGTAAAGTGTCAATGTGTGAGTTGAGGAGGCTTGATGTTGAAATTGATATATTTTGATTGATTTCAAAGAAAAGGGATGAAAATGGCATGTTTTGATTTTGTATGAAAAACATGGTTTTTGGCATATTTTGACGGGACATAACTTGGACTACGAATCTCATGTTTTGTACCAAATCTGTTTAGAAATGAAATTGGATCCGGGATGTCCCTGCCATTCGAAGAACGGGTGAAAAACGATTTAAAATGAGGAAGTTATGTCCGTCGGAAGATTGGGGGTTGAAATTGTGAATTCTGCAGCTTTTAACTTAGAAAAAATTTTAGCAGAATGACCCCCCGCGCGTAGGCGCACTTGGCGCGTACGCGCCGTTCTTCTCGAAAGCGCCATCCACGCGTGCGCGTGATGTGCGCGGACGTGCCGATGTGCTGCACCCAATGCCCAGCCATTTTCCAGAGAGTTATGCCAGAACTGTGCCAGTTTTGTGCCTGGGGCACGAGAGTATCCACGCGTATGCGTGGTTGACGCGTGCGCGTCGTTTGACTAGTTTTCAAACCACGCGTTAGCGTGCATGACGCTTATGCGTCGATGAGTTTTCGAGGCCATCCACACGTGCGCGTGGAGTGCGCGTACGCGTGGACCTGTTTTCATCCCAAAGTTGATTTTTGTGTTTTAAAAGCCAAATTTCATACTTCTAAGCCTCCGATCTCACCACTTATGTCTTAAATCATTATGATATGTCTAGCTATGAGAAGAAGGGCTAGTGAATGTGCAACTTGCGAGTAAAGCAAGGGGAAAATGAATGATCAATGAGGATCAAGCATGATTATGTGAGATGCGGAGGATGGTGGTGGAAGTTCTTGTTATGCCATAGGCCGAAAGGCTGTAATTGTTAATGAAACGGCTGGTTGTGGATTTAACCGTGAGCTGGATGGCTGGATTATTGTCGTGTTACGGCGGAGCCATGATTATGGCTATGTATACATGCATATATATACTGTCGGATGAATTTTGAAAGTTGCACTTCCATTATCGGAGATGAGAGTTTCCCTGGGAGAAAGCAGTGGCTAGCCACCACGTGCTCTAGGTCGAGACTTGAAGCTCTTTTGACCCTATGTCATCAGGGTGGCTGGGCACTGTGAAATTTCTGGACGAGCTCACCCCCAAAAATATTCACCAGTGATGGTGATGGATAAATATTCACCAGTGATGGTGATGGATAAATATTCACCAGTAAGGGTGATGGATATGGATCATGATTATGATCAAGTTATAATGAGCATGACTCAAGTTGGGGAGACACGACAGAGGGACAGTCCAATGGTTAACTGCCAGGACTTGTCAGGTTGGCTCTATAACCGACAGATGATATCATCAGCCACTAGGGACAGACATTCATCATATGCATACTATATGAATTGTTTGAGATTGCCTATTTGACTTCATATTACTTGCTAATTGTCTAAATGCCTTACTTGTTCCTAATTGTATATTTCTTGCTTAATATAACTGTGTTTGCTACATTATACTCCTGCTGGTGGTTGGGAGGTCTGAAGGAATTGGAAAGGGAAGTATTAGTTAGACTGAAGAATCTTTAGTCAGATGCCCTTTATGGTTTAGCCTGTATATAAGCTTTGATATTATCTGGAGGAAGTTCTAGGATTGCCTTTGGCTTTCCTCCATTATTATGTATTATATATGTGGAAGATGTTACCATGCTGAGGACCTCTGGTTCTCACCCATGCGGATTTTGTGGTTTTCAGATGCAGGACGTGAGGTTTCCCGCTGAGGCATGCTGGAGACTTCTAGATTTGCGAAGATCCTTTGTTCTTGGGACTATGTTTTGGTTTATATGTTTTGCTTAGATACTTTTATCTCCATTAAATAATACAAACTGTGATGACTCCTCTTATGGGAGATTTTGGAGAATAGGTTTTATGTATTTGTGTCCCTTTGGGTTTCCTTTGGGGTTTTCCTTATTTTTATCATATGTATATACTGATATGCTTGGACCGGATATCTTCGCAGCTGGATCTTGAGTCTTGATATTCCTGTTTTTGACACTCCTTTGTATATATATAATCACGCGTTGGTTATCCTTGTTCGTTACGTTATCGATCGGAGTGTTGCGCTTTTGAGTTGCGATTTTTGTTTACCCTTTTTTTTTTACAAAGGCTCCTAGTTATAATCAATCATTCATACTACTATACGTACTAAATTTTTATTTTAGAGGTCGTAATACCTTGCCATCTCTGAATTATGACTTAAGCATAAGACTCTGTATGGTAGAGTGTTACATTATGGTATCAGAGCAGTTTGTTCCTATAGAGCCTAAGGGATGGACTGACTATGCTTCTGTGCATTCTCTGTATGTGTGTTATGTGCTATTAGTATATCTGCTTGATATAATTGGCATAAACGTTCATGAGCATGCATTTGGGACTTTGAAGCACTAGACTTCTGATATTGAGACTGATCAACTTAATATCGATTGTTTGGTGTGTATAGGAACCAGATGGCGCCGCGTGGACGCGGTAGAGGCCGTGGTAGAGGTCGTACTAACACTCGTGCACCGGAGAATAACCCTAATGACCCGGTGAACTTTATGACTGCGTTGGAGCACATGGCTGCTGCTATGCAAGCCACTGCTGAGGCTCTTGGTCAACAGATGAACAACCATGGTAATGATGGAGGTGGAGTTCAGGGCCCGATGATGCTGGCAAACTTTTTGAAGGTTAATCCGCCTAAGTTCAAGGGAACTACTAATCCGACTGAGGCTGATACATGGTTTCAGGCTATAGAGCGAGCACTGCAAGCACAAGTGGTACCTGAAGGGCAGCATGTCGAGTTTGCTACCTATATGCTCACAGGTGAAGCGTCGCATTGGTGGCAAGGCATCCGACGTCTTTTGCAACAGGGTGATGACTATATCACCTGGAATGTCTTCCAAGAAGAGTTCTATAAGAAGTACTTTCCGACTTCTACTAGGACGGCTAAGGAACTTGAATTGTTACAGCTGAAGCAGGGTACTATGTCCATATTAGAGTATACTGACAAGTTTGAGGAGCTGTTCAGGTTCTCTCGTATATGCCAAGGGACTCCGGTGGAATATGAGGAATGGAAGTGTGTTAAGTATGAAGGAGGACTCCGGAACGATATTTTCAGTTCAGTGGGACCAATGGAGATTAGGACTTTCTCTGAATTAGTGAACAAGTGTAGGGTTGCTGAAGAGTGTGTGAAAAGGGCAACCGCTGAGAAAGGGAGTCACAAAGGATCATTCCCACAGAACCGAGGGAAGAGCTTTGCACCTAGAGGTCTGCCTTTCAAGAGAGAAAGCTCTTTCAGGAGGCCCAACAACAACAACTCCCAAGGAAAGAAGTTTGGGAAGCAGCCTCAGAATGATCAAGCTTGTACTAGGTGTGGAAGTCACCATCCGGGAGCATCATGCAAGGCCGGATGGGGTTTGTGCTACAATTGTGGAAAGGCGGGGCATAAAGCCGCAAATTGTCCGGAGAAGCAGAAACAAGGTGCTGGAAAGGCACAACAGGCTGGTCGGGTGTTCACCACTTCAGCTGTAGGTGCCGAGGGATCCGAGACACTTATTCGAGGTAACTGTGAAATGGCGGGTCAAACTTTAAATGCTTTATTTGATTCGGGAGCATCACATTCATTCATTGCATTTGAGAAAGCCCATGAGTTAGGACTGAAGATTGTAACTTTAGGTTATGATCTAAGAGTGTACAATGCTACCCATGATGCCACGGTAACTAGGCTAGGATGCCCGGAAGTTTCCTTTAGGTTCAAGCAGCGTGATTTTATTCATAATTTAGTCTGCTTGCTGATGATCGGTCTTGATCTTATCTTGTTGGACTGGTTATCTAAGAACCATGTTCTGCTAGATTGTTCTACAAAGTCGGTGTACTTTATGCCGGAAGATACTGAAGGGCCGGTCGTGGTGAATAATTATTACTTGAATTCGATGATGGTGAACTATTCCGGAACCAAATGTCAGGGTATCATGTTGTTAACCGCGGGCGTTTCGGGTGATGATCAAAGGTTGGAACAGATTCCGGTTGTGTGTGAGTTTTCGGAAGTGTTTCCTGATGATATTGATGAGTTTCCACCTAAC
>NC_029776.3:46877678-46878408 GCF_000817695.3 Arachis duranensis | reverse complement strand
GCGATCCGGTTATCACCAGATAAGGGTGAGGGGTGAGGATATCCCTAAGACCGCTTTTAGGACTCGTTATGGTCATTACGAATACACTGTAATGTCTTTTGGGTTGACGAACGCTCCTGCGGTATTCATGGATTACATGAATAGAGTTTTTCGTCCGTTTCTGGATAAATTCGTTGTTGTCTTCATTGATGACATACTGATTTATTCCAAGACTGAAGAAGAGCATGCGGAATACTTGAGGACCGTGTTGCAGATTCTAAAGGAGAAGAAACTCTATGCAAAACTGTCTAAGTGTGAGTTTTGGAAGAGTGAGGTGAAGTTTTTGGGCCATGTGGTGAGTAAGAAGGGAATAGCCGTAGATCCAACTAAGGTGGAGGTTGTGATGGATTGGAAGCAACCAACCACTGTGACGGAGATAAGGAGTTTTCTGGGTTTATCTGGCTATTACCGAAGGTTTATCAAGGGCTTTTCACAGATAGCTTTGCCAATGACAAAGTTAACCCGTAAAGACACTCCGTTTGTTTGGACTCCTGAGTGCGAGGAGAGCTTTCAGACATTGAAAAAAAAGTTGACCACTGCACCTGTGTTAGTGTTACCTGAGCCGAACGAGCCATTTGAGGTGTATTGTGATGCCTCATTGAAGGGTCTAGGGTGCGTGCTGATGCAGCATCATAATGTGGTGGCGTATGCCTCACGACAGTTGAGACCTTGATGAGCGGATAATTTGTAT
>NC_029776.3:46877289-46877455 GCF_000817695.3 Arachis duranensis | reverse complement strand
TGAGCAAAAATCTGATTCAGAGACTAAAAAGGACTGCAGATGCTGTTGGATTCTGACCTCCCTGCACTCGAAGTGGATTCTGCGCGCTCTCAACGGCGTTGGAAAGTAGACATCCTGGGCTTTCCAGCAATATATGATAGTCCATACTTTGCCCAAGATTTGATGA
>NC_029776.3:46875427-46876122 GCF_000817695.3 Arachis duranensis | reverse complement strand
GTGGGATCGACCCTTACTCGCGTAAGGTTTATTACTTGGATGACCCAGTGCACTTGCTGGTTAGTTGTGCGAAGTTGTGTTAATGCCATGGTATTGAGCTACCAAGTTTTTGGGGTTCATGACCGGGGATTATGAGAGTTGTGAAAAGTATTGTTCACAATTTCGCGCACCAAGTTTTTGGCGCCGTTGCCGGGGATTGTTCTAGTTTTAAGCAAGCTTTTGGTAACATCAGTGCCAAGATCCGGCAACAACATCAAGTTTTTGGCGTTATTGCCAGAGATTGTTCTAGTTTGGACAACTGACGGTTGATCTTGTTGCTTAGATTAGGTATTTTTTTTTTCGAAATTCTTGAAGATGAATTCTAGAGTTTCATGATGATTTGTTGAAGTCTGGCTGGCTGAGAAGCCATGTCTAATCTCATTGGACCGAGGTTTCAACTTATCATCACAAGAGCTTGTTGATTTTTATCAATCTTGCGTTTGGAGCAGTGATCTGCTAAGGCTTGGCTGGCCATTGGCCATGTCTAGTGTTTTGGACCGAAGCTTTCTTTGAGAGCTTGGCTGGCTGTGAAGCCATGTCTAATTCCTGGACCGGAGTCTTAGACTAGCATTGCACTGATTCCTGGAATTCTCATTAAGAATTTTGATATCTTTTTCCACTTAATTTTCGAAAAACACAAAAAAATTTTACAAAAT
>NC_029776.3:46872572-46873291 GCF_000817695.3 Arachis duranensis | reverse complement strand
AATAATGGTGGAAGAAACAGGTTTAGCAATAGCAAGCCTTTTCCATCATCTTCTCAGCAACAGACAGAGAGCTCTAAGCAGAATACTTCTGACTTAGCAACTATGGTCTCTGATCTAATCAAAACCACTCAAAGTTTCATGACTGAAACAAGGTCCTCCATCAGAAATTTGGAAGGACAAGTGGGTCAGCTGAGCAAGAAAATTTCTGAACTCCCTCCTAGTACTCTCCCAAGCAATACAGAAGAAAATCCAAAAGGAGAGTGCAAGGCCATCAACATGGCTGAATTCTGGGATGAAGGAGAGGCAGTGAACGCCACTGAGGAAGACCTCACTCGGCGTCCACTGACCTCCAATGAGTTCCCCAATAAGGAACCATGGGAATCCGAGGCTCAAAATGAGACCATAGAGATTCCATTGGACTTACTTCTGCCATTCATGAGCTCTGATGAGTATTCTTCCTCTGAAGAGGATGAGTATGTCACTGAAGAGCAAGTTGCTAAATATCCTGGAGCAATCATGAAGCTGAATGACAAGTTATTTGGAAATGAGACTTGGGAGGATGAAGCTCCTTTGCTCACCAAAGAACTGGATAACTTGTCTAGGCAGAAACTGCCTCAAAAGAGACAGGATCCTGGGAAGTTTTCAATACCTTGTACCATAGGCACCATGACCTTCAAGAAGGCCTTGTGTGACTTAGGGTCAAGTGTAAACCTCATGCC
>NC_029776.3:46869654-46870430 GCF_000817695.3 Arachis duranensis | reverse complement strand
AGGAGCAACAAAGACAAGGAAGAGACATTGAGGAGCTCAAGGACTCCATAGGATCTTCAAGAGGAAGAAAGAGCCGCCATCACTAAGGTGGACCCGTTCTTTGATTTCCTTGTTCTTTGTTCTTCTATTTTTCGAATTTTATGCTCATGTTTGTCCATGTTTGTGTCTTGTGATCATTAGTGTCTTAGTGTCTATGCCTTAAAGTTATGAATGTCCTATGAATCCATCACCTTTCTTGAATAAAAACGTGCTTAATTGAAAAGGAAAGAATTGCATGAATTCTGAATTTTATAACAGTTTAATTAATTTGATGTGGTGGCAATATTTTTTGTTTTCTGAATGTATGCTTAAACAGTGCATATGTATCTTGAATTTGTGGTTCATGAATGTTGGCTCTTGAAAGAATGATGAAAAAGGAGACATGTTACTGAGGATCTGAAAAATCACAAAAATGATTCTTGAAGCAAGAAAAAGCATTGCTATTCAAAAAAAAAATTTCGAAAAAAAATAGAAAAAAAAAGAGAGAAAAGAAAGAAATAAAGTTGTGATCCAAGGCAATAAGAGTGTGCTTAAGAACCCTGGACACCTCTAATTGGGGACTCTAGCAAAGCTGAGTCACAATCTGAAAAGGTTCACCCTATTATGTGTCTGTGGCATGTATGTATCCAGTGGTAATACTGGAAGACAGAGTGCTTTCGGCCACAGCCAAGACTCAATAAGTAGCTATGTTCAAGAATCATCATACCTTACTAGGAGAATCATTAACACTATCTGGA
>NC_029776.3:46867221-46867713 GCF_000817695.3 Arachis duranensis | reverse complement strand
AGCTACCAAGTTTTTGGGGTTCATGACCGGGGATTATGAGAGTTGTGAAAAAGTATTGTTCACAATTTCGCGCACCAGACCTCATGAAGTTAGTTACCCTACGCACGATTTGGAACTCGCTGCAGTTGTGTTTGCCTTGAAGGTGTGGAGGCATTACCTCTATGGGGTTAAGTTCCAAGTTTTCTCTGATCATAAGAGCTTGAAGTACCTCTTTGATCAGAAAGAGCTTAATATGAGGCAGAGAAGGTGGATGGAATTGTTGAAGAACTACGACTTTGAGTTGCATTACCATCCGGGAAAGGCGAATGTAGTGGCGGATGCGTTAAGTCGAAAGTCATTATATGCGGCTTGGATGATGCTTCAAAAGGAGAAGTTGCTGAAGGGATTCGAGAGTCTAAAAATTGGTGCTCGAGAAGTATCTGGAACTTTGTGTTTGAGCCGATTAGAAATCTCAAGTGACTTTAAGTCCGAACTCCTAAAGGCTCATCAAAA
>NC_029776.3:46865204-46866774 GCF_000817695.3 Arachis duranensis | reverse complement strand
GATCCTCGTTTCACTTCAAGGTTTTGGGGTGCATTTCAGAAAGCTTTTGGAACCCGATTAAGCTTGAGCACGGTTTACCATCCTCAAACAGATGGTCAATCTGAGAGAACGATCCAAACACTAGAGGATATGTTGAGAGCTTGTGTTTTGGACCAACCGGTGAGTTGGGATCGGTATATGCCATTAGTGGAGTTTGCATACAATAATAGTTATCATGCGGGCATCGGAATGGCACCGTATGAGGCCTTGTATGGGAGGAAATGTCAATCTCCGCTATGTTGGTATGAAGCTGGAGAGAAAAGCTTGCTGGGGCCGGAAATGATAGCTGAAACTACTGAACAAGTCAAGAAAATCCGTGATAGGATGCTTACGGCGCAGAGTCGTCAAAAGAATTATGCCGATCAGAGGCGGAAGCCCTTAGAAATTGAGGATATGGTCTCCTTAAGGTTACTCTGACCACGGGAGTAGGTAGGGCGATTAAGGCAAAGAAGTTGAATCTTCGATACATTGGTCCATTTCAGATCCTGGAGAGGATTGGGCCGGTGGCGTATCGGATGGCTCTACCACCTCATCTTTCGAATCTGCACGACGTGTTTCACGTGTCGCAGCTTCAGAAGTACACTCCTGATGCTAGCCATGTGTTGGAACCTGAGTCGGTTTAGTTAAGGGAAGATTTGACGCTTCCAGTGGCTCCGGTCAGAATCGATGATACTAGTATCAAACGGTTGCGTGGAAAAGTTGTTTCATTAGTCAAAGTGGCATGGAGTCGAGGCGGTGTTGAGGAACACACTTGGGAACTTGAGTCGGAGATGCGAACGGATTATCCGCATTTATTCTCAGGTAATTGCATTTGAATTTTGTGGGCAAAATTCCCAATTAAGAGGACCAAATTGGAGTGGCAGAGAGTTGGGAAAGAGGAAAAGAAAGTGTAAAACCCGGTTAATTAATGACTAATTAACCCATAAATTTGAATTTATTCTAGAAAGTCAAAAATATAATTTTTATGGTTTAATATGATAGAGGAGATTGAAACAAGAATTTTGATAGTAATTTTATAGAATTCGGGCCAAGATTGGACCGAACGGGCCAAACCGGGCCAACCGGACCCAAAGTGGGCCCTTGGCCCAACATAACTAAACTAGAACCCTAGTTTTCAGCATTCTCTCTCCTCACTAAACACTCACATGCTGAAAATGGAGGCCATGGAGGGAAGAACACTCTCTCAAGTTCTTTCTCTCACTTGATCTTCAAACTACCATAACTTTTGATCTAGAGCTCCGATTGCCGCTCCGTTTACGACCACGCGTTCACCGCGGAGAGCTCTACAAAACCCATACAATTAATCTTGAGGTAAGCCACG
This sequence comes from Arachis duranensis, assembly GCF_000817695.3. Lineage (NCBI taxonomy): Eukaryota > Viridiplantae > Streptophyta > Magnoliopsida > Fabales > Fabaceae > Arachis > Arachis duranensis. Next base: position 46,865,414 of record NC_029776.3, on the reverse strand, counting down.
TTTTTCTCTTCGAAATTCCAGCCTTGTTTTCGAGTTTTATGAGCAAAAATGTTGAGATTTTGGGCTCTTTGATGTTATAGGACCCAACTCTCTTGAAGGAGAAGGTTAATCTTGTCTCCTTGGACCTTGGGTGTGGTAAGATTCTCAACCCTAGTGTAATTTATTGTTCTATGATGTTTGGGTATTGAGATGTTGTGTATGGGTATGATG
>NC_029776.3:46857511-46864705 GCF_000817695.3 Arachis duranensis | reverse complement strand
AATTGATATATTTTGATTGATTTCAAAGAAAAGGGATGAAAATGGCATGTTTTGATTTTGTATGAAAAACATGGTTTTTGGGCATATTTTGACGGGACATAACTTGGACTACGGATCTCTGTTTAGTACCAAATCTGTTTAGAAATGAAATTGGATCCGGGATGTCCCTGCCATTCGAAGAACGGGTGAAAAACGATTTAAAATGAGGAAGTTATGTCCGTCGGAAGATTGGGGGTTGAAATTGTGAATTCTACAGCTTTTAACTTAGAAAAAATTTTAGCAGAATTACCCCCCGCGCGTAGGCACACTTGGCGCGTACGCGCCGTTCTTCTCGAAAGCGCCATCCACGCATGCGCGTGATGTGCGCGGGCTCGCCGATGTGCTGCACCCAATGCCCAGCCATTTTCCAGAGAGTTATGTCAGAACTGTGCCAGTTTTGTGCCTGGGGCACGAGAGTACCCACGCGTATGCGTGGTTGACTCGTGCGCGTCGTTTGACTAGTTTTCAAACCACGCGTTAGCGTGCATGACGCTTACGCGTCGATGAGTTTTCGAGGCCATCCACGCATGCGCGTGGAGTGCGCGTACGCGTGGACCTGTTTTCATCCCAAAGTTGATTTTTGAGTTTTAAAAGCCAAATTTCATACTTCTAAGCCTCCGATCTCACCACTTATGTCTTAAATCATTATGATATGTCTAGCTATGAGAAGAAGGGCTAGTGAATGTGGCAACTTGCGAGTGAAGCAAGGGGAAAATGAATGATCAATGAGGATCAAGCATGATTATGTGAGATGCGGAGGATGGTGGTGGAAGTACTTGTTATGCCATAGGCCAAAAGGCTGTAATTGTTAATGAAACGGCTGGTTATGGATTTAACCGTGAGCCAGATGGCTGGATTATTGCCGTGTTACGGCGGAGCCATGATTATGGCTATGTATACATGCATATATATATGCTGTTGGATGAATTGTGAAAGTTGCACTTCCATTATCGGAGATGAGAGTTTCCCTGGGAGAAAGTAGTGGCTAGCCACCACGTGCTCCAGGTCGAGACTTGAAGCTCTTTTGACCCTATGTCGTCAAGGTGGCCGGGCACTGTGAAATTTCCGGACGAGCTCACCCCCAAAAATATTCACCAATGATGGTGATGGATAAATATTCACCAGTGATGGTGATGGATAAATATTCACCAGTAAGGGTGATGGATATGGATCATGATTATGATCAAGTTATGATGAGCATGACTCAAGTTGGGGAGACACGACAGAGGGACAGTCCAATGGTTAACTGCCAGGACTTGTTGGGTTGGCTCTATAACCGACAGATGATATCATCAGCCACTAGGGACAGACATTCATCATATGCATACTATATGAATTGTTTGAGATTGCCTATTTGACTTCATATTACTTGCTAATTGTCTAAATGCCTTACTTGTCCCTAATTGTATATTTCTTGCTTGATATAACTGTGTTTGCTACATTATACTCCTGCTGGTGGTTGGGAGGTCTGAAGGAATTGGAAAGGGAAGTATTAGTTAGACTGAAGAATCTTTAGTCAGATGCCCTTTATGGTTTAGCCTGTATATAAGCTTTGAATTATCTGGAAGAAGTTCTAGGATTGCCTTTGGCTTTCCTCCATTATTATGTATTATATATGTGGAAGCTGTTACCATGCTGGGGACCTCTGGTTCTCACCCATGCGGATTTTGTGGTTTTCAGATGCAGGACGTGAGGTTTTCCACTGAGGCATGCTGGAGACTTCTAGATTTACGAAGATCCTTTGTTCTCGGGGCTATGTTTTGGTTTATATGTTTTGCTTAGATACTTTTATCTCCATTAAATAATACAAACTGTGATGACTCCTCTTATGGGAGATTTTGGAGAATAAGTTTTATGTATTTGTGTCCCTTTGGGTTTCCTTTGAGGTTTTCCTTATTTTTATCATATGTATATACTGCTATGCTTGGACCGGATATCTTCGCAGCCGGATCTTGAGTCTTGATATTCCTGTTTTTGACACTCCTTTGTATATATATAATCACGCGTTGGTTATCCTTGTTCGTTACGTTATCGATCGGAGTGTTGCTCTTTTGAGTTGCGATTTGTGTTTACCCCTTTTTTTTTACAAAGGCTCCTAGTTATAATCAATCATTCATACTACTATACGTACTAAATTTATATTTTAGAGGTCGTAATACCTTGCCATCTCTGAATTATGACTTAAGCATAAGACTCTGTATGGTAGGGTGTTACATTCCACATCTTGGATTTAGATTTTTTGTTTCTTATTAGTCTTTCTGGTGAATTTGTTGGTTGAGAATTGTCCTTCCTCATCATTTTTGTTGGTGTTTGAGAAACCACATTTCATATCATTAGAAGTTCCTTTAATTGGGGTTTTGCTTTTGAAACTTGATATAGAAGCCTCCATAGGATCCTTTAACCAAATAAATAACGAAATGTGTTAATCAATCTGAGTATTGTTTTTAACAGTCTTTAAACTATTTTAAAGACAGTAAATGTGCTTTATTGCATCCATACCATATTAAACTGACTATCACTATCGGTCTTGATATTAATAATGTTTTCCAAAATATTAATCGAGTTGCTACAACCCATCTCCTGCGGACAAGGTAAGTATAATTCTATTTAGAATTGACAGCAACCAACTAAGCAAAAAAAATCTATAGACATAATTAAAGAAAATGAAATACTACCCAACTTACAGACGGGTTTGCAGATACGTTGGAATGCTGTTCTTTTTGCAAGTACTTGTTTATCAGATGTTCATCATCACATATTTCAATGACCGGATAAACTTGGTCAAAATGCTTGATATTTTCATATTTAATATAAATTTTAAATAAAGCCTTTTTATCCATCATATTGTTAAGGGAGGAGGGGTATTCTCCCTCACCGGTATCCTGCAATAAAAAATCCTCTCTAATAGTTTAGTTTAAGAATGTTAAATTGGATATATTTTCTTTAAAAATCTCAACTCGGTATGCACTAACCTTTTCTTTTCTAACTTGGTTTGCTCTCTTTCTACATAGTTGTGTTGTTTTCCTATCCCAAAACAGTAGGCTGATGCTCCCAGTACCATCATACACGATCACTTCGACCTTTAACCTACCAGTAGAAAACAACTTCCACAATAAAGTCATTCCAATTTTAGGATTTTTCTAGACTTACTATACTAAATTGTCTATGTAGAGCATAGTCCTAAACCTAATAGATACAGATCTATGTAGAGCATAGTCCTAAACCATGCCCCTTGGATTGAAACTTGACTAATCCTAGATGTATTTTCAGGTGCAATATTCAACAGTCTGAACATTACATTGTAATTGTAATCATAAAATTATTCTTATGAACATTAACTTCAAGGTGCAAAAGGTTAATAACAGCAAATGTGCAATTTCTAAAATCAAGTACCTCTGCTAACTCCAAGTTGACATGTACTTTAGATATGGAAAAATTGTTTGGACAAATGTCTTTCCATTCTACTTTGATGCCTTGAAGTATTGCAAAACAATAATAAGGGATTCTTTCCTTATATCTTCTAGCTGTGGAAGGAGGTGATCAATCGTTTCTTCGAATAAATACAACCAATCTTGTTGTCCCTGTTAAAGAAACCAAAATGGAAGAAGAGTACAAATTTTTTTATTTTCATCATATGATATATGTTTATTTAATAGTAATATATCTTTAGGTTTGGGATCAAATTCTAAATTTTCCAAAACATACAACTGCCAACTGTCTAGTTTGTTTTCCTTTGCTGGTAACCAACTCTCGTGAATCCTCTTTTCCAAAACTTCCGCAATCATGTCTAGAAAAAAATACATTGAGTATAGTCAAAATCTAGGGATGGAAACATTTAAGTAATAAATACCAAGATAACTTCCAGGTTTTATGCCAAAAATATAATATACACATATTAAGATAACTTTCAGTAACGCATTTTAAATTAACTAAGCAGTTTGGTATTGTCAAGCTTTTCAGCATTTAGTAACTCAAGAATAGTCTTCAATCGAAATGCTTCAAGAGAATAGCTTGGTTTCCAATCGAACTTACAATGGTCCTATGGGAGAATGTGAAGATCCACTTTACTGAAGTTACCCTAGACTTTGTCTTGTTATCAACAATTATGAAGTTCTTCATCACATACATACAGAAATCTCGGGTGTTACCCAACGACTTTTTCAAAACCGGGTTAGGAATTGATGCATGAATCCTATTACCCTGAAAGATATTTAGTTGGAATAATCAATAATTAAAAGAAGGTCGAAAAATATAAATACCATTACAAATGATTTTTTTTGAATAACATACCTTAATATCCTGAAGAATCATCTCAATCGATCCCACTTCTTTCTCGTTAAACTTGTTATAACTCTTCCAGAGTCTTACCACGTATACCTTGAAATTCTAGGCTAGTTTTTTTGTATTGACATCACACAAGTAATCATAACATTCAGTCATTTTTTGTGATTTGTACTACAGAAAAAGATGAAACTGTTTTTATTTTTTAAGAGGTGGGAGCAAAATGTTTTAAAGGCGAGGTAAAATGTGAATTTGCATCAAACAACTCTATTTACATTAATGTTCCACTAATTATTTTCTTTGAAATTGAATTTTTATATTATACATTTGTCTTCCAGTCTTTTAATGGAGCAAAATCTTCCTATTAGATAGAAGTACAATTTCATTATAATATATTTTCCAAAAATCTGCTACTGCCACTTGACATGCATTAGCCATTAACATTTGTCAAATAAATAACTGCTCCACTTGTCAAATACTTATTCATCTAATGCTCTCCTATTATATATAGGAAGATGAAGTTCACCTACATATATGGGTTAATAGTGAATTTAGTTCCTAAAAGATAAGACATTCTTCAAATTCATCCCTAAAAGATTTTTTCAATTAAATTGGTCCTTCAAAGATTGCGAATTAATCAGATTTGTCCTGCAGTCACTCTATTAACAATTTTCTTTAAAGATTGATATTGTAAAACGTTAATTGATAATATATATAATATCTGATATGTTTAATTGGATATTGATCAAATATGTTTATAAAAATGTATTAATTTAGTTATTTTCCTCAATTATAAAAATCCTATTCCTAATATAACCTAGTGACTAAATTGATAGATTTTTATAAACATATTTAGTTAACGTCTAATTAAACATGTTATGTGTCATATATGCTGTTAGTTAACATTTTACATCATCAATCGTTGATGAAAATTGTAAGTGGAGTAACTAAAGGACATATATGATTAATTCGTAATTTTTGAAGGACAAATTTGATTGAAAAATCTTTTTGGAACGAATTTAAAAAATATTTTATCTTTTAGGGATTAATTTGACTATTAACCCTACAATCTCTTTAAAATTATTGGCACAAAAAAAACTCTATAAAGTTATGGATTTTGGGTAAACAATGGCCCTAATTCCCCCAACCTATTAAAAACATCTCAAAAAACACAGGCCCACGTTACCGGCCCAAAACTTAGGCGTCCAGGCAGTTGGCTTATCTAGTCCATTCCACAAAAAAAATAGCCAAAGTTATCCATTATCAACATCCAATTAACACTTAATCCTTCGACCAAGATAATACGACATCTGAAAAGCTATTTTGCACACTATCAAGGAACTATTTGAAACACCTGCTTCCCCACCCCACTTGTTAGTCACATGTGTCCAGAGCTGCGCTAAGAATAAGATACATGGGCATTCACATCTATGGATGTTTCGGAAAGCTTTTGAAATGTATAAAGTAAAAGAAGCTGGGTTTAGGGAGTATTGTCCTTCATTAGATGAGTGGAGAAGAACTGAAAAGATATGTGATTTCTTATTACCATTTTACGAAACTACCAAGTTGATGTCTGGAACTTCTTACCCAACATCCAATTTGTATTTTTTACAAGTTTGGAAAATCCAGCTGATTTTAATGAATAGTTTGAAGAATGATGAAGTGCTTATAAGAAACATGGGAGAAAAAAATGATGATTAAGTTCAAGAAATATTGGGAAGAATACAGTGTTGTTCTTGCATTTGGGGCAGTTCTTGATCCTAGATTTAAACTCAACACTTTGCTTCATTGCTATAATGAGATTGATCCTATTAGTGCTAAAGACAAAGTGGAGCATGTGAAGAGTAAGTTGATGTCTGGAACTTCTTACCCAACATCCAATTTGTATTTTTTACAAGTTTGGAAAATCCAGCTGATTTTAATGAATAGTTTGAAGAATGATGAAGTGCTTATAAGAAACATGGGAGAAAAAATGATGATTAAGTTCAAGAAATATTGGGAAGAATACAGTGTTGTTCTTGCATTTGGGGCAGTTCTTGATCCTAGATTTAAACTCAACACTTTGCTTCATTGCTATAATGAGATTGATCCTATTAGTGCTAAAGACAAAGTGGAGCATGTGAAGAGTAAGTTATACAAGCTTTTTGAGGTTTATGGCCAAAATTCCTCTACAACTGTAGAGAGTTCTTCCCAACTTTCAAGTAATTTTTCTCAAGCAACATCTTCTGCAATTGAAACTCAGCTTATTAAAATTGTTGGTGTAAGTATTTTTATCTACTTGATTATATGTATTTTTTATTTTTCATGCTTTTTGATTCATATATTGTTTATAATGCAAATGATTTGATGTCCCGTAATCAAGAAGCTGAAGTGAAAAGTGGAAAGAACCAACTGGATATTTATTTGAGTGAGGCAACATTATTTTGCAATGATGCAATTATTGATGTTTTGCAATGGTGGAAAGACAACCATCATCGTTTTTCAACACTATCACTAATGGCACGAGATTTGTTGAGCATTCCTATTACTACCGTGGCTTCAGAATCTGCATTTAGCATGTGTTCTCATGTTTTGAATAAGTATAGAAGTCGTTTGTTGTCAGATAATGTTGAAGCGGTGATTTGCACCAGAAATTGGATACGTGGATATGATGATTTTGATATATTATATTTATGACATACATACTTGAGTGATTTTGAACATTATTATGTACTATTTTGCTAATATATTTATTTACTTTTTTCTAGAGGAAGATAAAGATCAGGAAGATATTGCAAAAGGAGAAGACTATTCTTCAGGAGTTGGTTCCAATGATGTTATTGACTTATATGAAGATGAAGATGAAAATTAAGTGTATTGAATTAAGTTTAATTT
>NC_029776.3:46856925-46857278 GCF_000817695.3 Arachis duranensis | reverse complement strand
CTAGTTTTAGACATACAATATCACAAACTCATGCACACTATATATATACACAACATTTAAGGGTTCTCATGTACTATTCGGCCTTAGCCATATTTCACACCCGGCTGTGGTCTTTTTAGGGCCTCTTGCTTTTTGTTTTTTTTCTTTCAGTGGGTTCTCATATACACTACATACTCATATACACAAAATTTGGACCTTGCTTTGGGTCAGGAATTCAGGATTAATACATTTTTCGGGCTCCTGATTTTTGTTGGTTTTCTAGTTGGGCATCATTCTTTGTTACTGCAAGGGCACACATAACCAGAACCCATTAACCCCGTTGAACAACGGAATAAAAAACATAAAAACCCTGC
>NC_029776.3:46856289-46856899 GCF_000817695.3 Arachis duranensis | reverse complement strand
AGAAAAAAAAAAAAAAAAAAAAAACTCTCGTTCCCTTGTCATTACCGCAAAAGCCTGATTCTTCGTGCAACAGTATTGCTTCATTGCTTGGAAAATTTGAGATAAACGGAACAAAAACAAATTCAGGATAAAACAAGGTGTTTCCCGATTTCCATTCATTCACTCACTTTCTTCTTCTTCTTCTTCTTCTTCTTTACTTACGTTATAGGGTTTCCCTCACTCTTTCTAGGGTTTCCTCACACTCCTTTCTCCGATCAAACTTTGTCGTAAATATCTTGCACCTTCAAATTCATCGTCTCTGCAGGAATCCAATTTCCCCATCTCTTCAATCGGTGCGTTGACAATTTGCCAAAGAACCAAACCTTCAAAATTCCTCCTTTTTGTTTTGGTCTTTTTCGGTTTGCTGTTGCTTTATTGATGAACGAATTGTTGGAATGGTTTTGGGTTTCAGGGTTGGTCGCTCTCGTTCCATGTGAAGGAGCATGTATTCTTCCAGAGGGAGCGGCGCTTACGGTCAATCGTACCCGGGTCAATCCGCATACGGCCAGAACGTAAGCCTTTGATTGACTCTTAACAGTTTCTTGATTTCATTCCGATGCTGTCGTTGTCA
>NC_029776.3:46853933-46856277 GCF_000817695.3 Arachis duranensis | reverse complement strand
CCCCCCCAAAAAAATTGTTTTCTTTTTCCTTTATTTTTATTTTTAAATGAATGTTCACCATCGTAAGTCATTGATTCTTAGGCAATGTTTTGTATAATACAATTAAAATTTAAAGGAGGAATTCTTAGAAGTAAAAAAAATTACAATTTATTTTTGTTTAATGCTTGGATTTTTGTTTATTGGAAGATTAATTTGGATTTTTGTGGTGTTTTTGAATTTGGTTGCAGCTGGGTTCTAATTTCACTGGAGCTTCTGTTGGAGGACATGATGTGGGGCAGCATTCTGTGGCATCAAGGCATTCAGCGATATTAGGTGCCTCTCAGGAAGTTGATGTTGCTGGATATCGCCCTCACAGTTCAACTGCTGCACAGTATGGGGGGCAGTATAGTGCGGTTTATGGCTCATCTGCTTTGAGCAGCGCACAGCAGGTCAGTGTGTTGTATTATGTGCAGTTAACGCTTTATCTGAAAGATAATGATAAGGAGTGTTATATAATTGGAAATGGTTCCTTAGGTTTTGTTTGGATTGATGCGACAGAGTGGGTGGACTGGAGTGAACTGGTCATCTGGTATTAGGTGTCCTTTTGTTGGTCTAAAAATACGATGGAGTAGAAGTGAATTTGGTGCTCTTCTATTCTATACAAGTGCCTACCATTATTTTGTTTTCCCTTTGATTTGGATGAATTGCGACTTCAATTCCATACTCTGCCTTGCAATAATCTTTCATCCAATTTGATTCTCTTTTCCTTTTCATTTTTCCTCACTATCCAAACCTGTCAAAGTGATGTGAAAGCATCTTCAACTTAGAGGCACTTATGTTTGCTGTTAACTGTTGAAACATTTGGCGTGACACCCAGAAAATCCTAACATTAGGAGAGCTGAGACCCCTAGTTAATGGATAGGGTTAGTTGGCTGAAAGCTTCCATTCGGTGTCTTCAAATATTAAAGTCTTGATTCTTGAATCCAAGAGAGGTATTTTCATGTCTCTAGAAGTGTATGCCTTGCCTCTACTAACAATTTACATTTCTGTTCTATCTGCGTTTTCAAATTTTCATTTAAGTGTCATGTTTCCCTTCAAAGCCTTATAAATCCTTCTCAGTATATTTTTTTTTAAATATTCTTGTTAATCTTTATTTTTTGCTATAAGTGAAAAATTGTTTGGATATTTTTCTCTGTATAGGTTCCCTCGTTGGGTACCAAGGGAGCTTCATCATCAGCATTAGATGGTCGTGGAGGTTATAATTTGGGTGTTTCGGATTCGCCTAAGTTTGCTTCTGGAGAATATGTTCCGTCATCTGGTCATGGATATGGTCATAAGGTTGATCAATTGTATGGTGACAAAGGATTGGAATATTCTGGAATAGACAGGCGGCAATATGGTGAAAGGCAGAGTGCTTATATTGGTAGGGACTTGGGTGATGCAGCTGGACGGTATGCTGCTGATCCTATTGGGTTTAGTCATCAACATCAGGTGTGTGGTTACTTTGTAGACTAAATTTCTTTCTTTCTTTTAGTTCCCACTGAAATGAATAAACAAATGGCCACTCCATCCTGCCTTTGGCATTATTTCTTTTATTTTTACAATTTTAATCATGTTGCATTTATCTTTCTTTCAGCAAGCAGAAATCTATGACCGCATTGATCAGGCAGCTTTGCTTCGACAAGAGCAACTGCTGAAAGCTCAGCCTCTGCAAGCTGCTTCACTTGATGGGGGTGCTAGGTATTAGTTTTATTTTATTTGGATGAGTGTGCATTGGAGGGTTTTTGTTTTGTTTTGTTTGCTTTTGGGTCTAATACAAATTGTGATGAATCCACACCAATTTTGGTTGCTAAGTAGTGCTAAATATATGTGCATATGTCCATTTTGGTTATATGTAAAATAGCAGTGTCGTCTTTTTGAGTTTTGTTTTCACTGGGCAGAAGCTGATCAACTCTTCCTTACTATCTTAAATGGTGATTATATTTCTCCGTGCACTAAGTAGCAACACGTTTCTGGCAGACAAGCTGATTATCTTGCAGCAAGGACTGCTGCTAGTCGTCACACTGCCCAAGATCTTTTGTCTTATGGAGGAAGGATTGATTCTGATCCACGTGCTTCATCAATGCTAAGTGCTGCTTCGTATAGTGGACAGCATGCACCATCAATATTGGGAGCAGCTCCAAGGAGAAACTTGCATGATCTACTGTATTCTCAGAATGCTTCAAATCCTGGCTATGGAGTGAGCCTACCACCTGGTAGGGATTACGCTAGTGGAAAAGCACTTCATGGAAATGCCATGGAGTTGGATTACCCAGGAAATGCCCTTTCACGTGGTGGGCACAATGACCTTAAAGATGACCGTGCT
>NC_029776.3:46852241-46853868 GCF_000817695.3 Arachis duranensis | reverse complement strand
GCGGGAAAAGGAAAGGGAACGAGAACGCAAACGTGCTCTTGAAACTAAGCGTGATCGGACTCCAGTGAGATCTTCCAAGGATCCCCGTGGTACATCAAAGGATCCTCGAGGATCATCTTTGACAAAGGATGGGAGATCTTCACGACGGGACTCCCCACATCATGTTGCTTCACATAGGTGGATGTTGTGATTTTACTATTTCTGCGTCCTGCTCAGGTTCTGAATATCTAGCTGCTTGTTTATCTTGCAGCCTTATATAACTAACTAAGTGTTCTGTTATGCTGAAGGCACCATTCACCTGTTAGAGAAAAACGGAGGGAATATGTCTGCAAGGTAAAAGAAAACAAGAATTTAGTTGCTCAGCATTGTGAGAATATTCCACAGGAGGAGCTAGTTGTACTTGTTTTCCTTCAGGAGATCTGTGGCTGGTGGCTTGATAATTCTTTCAACGTTATCCTTTTGTGTCTTTCTTTTATCTTGAACTCTCAGTTTAGCGTGTTCATTCTGATTTCAACCAAGTCACATGATTGGATTCCACAAAGTTGGGAAATCTTCGTTGTCCTCGATTGGCCTTTGTTCATAATCCTTGTTGAGTATGCAAACGGCAAAGCACTTGTTTTCCCTTGGGCCATGATTATTCTTTCCTATTCCTTGTCTCCTCATCTCTTTCACCTCTTCACTGATTCTTCCTTTTTGTTTTCCTTTCTTCCTTGCTTGTCCTTAAATACCTTGATTTTTTATTTTGGGATGTGTCTTTTAATGGATTGGGAGGCAAATCTAATACCTGAAGAAAAAAGTATAAAATTTCAAGAATATTCTCATTCTTATTCATGCTACATTGGAAGTTACATTTCAGTTCTGAATGTGAAGTGATTTGAAAATAATACCCAATGACCTAATTTCCTATTTATTGTATATTGCTTTATGAATTTATAAACAAGACTAATTGATCTTTGCACTGTCTAAAACAGGTTTACCCAGCCCGTTTGGTGGATATTGAAAGGGATTACCTCTCGATAGATAGGCGATACCCCCGGCTCTTTGTCTCTCCTGAATTTTCTAAGGTCTTCTGGTTCTATAGTTTCTTTTTATTTGATGGTGATTGTTTGACGTTGATTTGACATCATATCTTGCAAATTCTTTAGGTTGTTGTGAACTGGCCAAAGGAAAACCTGAAAATGTCTATCCATACTCCTGTCAGGTATGTCTCTCCATCTGTGTGATATTGGTTACAAGATTCCAAAATGTTATCTGATGTTTCTAATAGCATTTGATCTAATTTTTATTACTCTTTTTTAATTAGTTAAGCTTACATTTTCAGGATATCCCTGCCCCTTCTTTTTTCTTTCTCTTTTTAAGCAACACAGAAAAACCCATCATAAACAGCAAACTCTTTTTGAAGCTTGTACACAAAGAAAACCTCTTTTTTCTATTTGAATTTAATTGTTTTGTACACTCATTTTGTTTCTCTTTTTATGTAGTGTAAATATTTTTAGCTATATTCCTTGTAACATAAACTGATTGTTAGGCATCGAATGAAAGAAATATTTAGGTATCTTCAAAATTAATATGAATGACTTATATTGTATGCATGATTTGAGCGTGATGATCTTGTGGTTACAGAAAT
>NC_029776.3:46843126-46852130 GCF_000817695.3 Arachis duranensis | reverse complement strand
GAGTTTCTCTTAAAAAAAACAGGACAAAAATGTTTATCTATAAAAATAGCTTTCTGATCATCTTTGAGAAGAGTCTTTTGTACAGATAATGAACTTCACACAAATAGATGCCAGATGTCTAATCCTGTTCCGTAAAACTTGTCAGAAAGTTTGTCACGGGAAGGTGCAAGCATTACATTCCAACCAAGTTTTGATTATCAGAAATTTTGCCAGACATCTATTGATTTTCATTTATTCCTTCATTCCACTTTTTCTCGAAGATCGTCCTAGTTTTTCTGCTTTGCCTGCCATATATGTATTATTCTTACTAGTATTTGTTTAAAAAAAATAAAAACAAGTGAAAAATAACATTATTTTGAACAGTTTTGAGCATGATTTTATTGAAGAAGGAAGTTTCACTGAGACTAGGGAATCATCTGACAAGCTTTTGATGGGACAACCTCCAAATTCAATACAAGGAAATACAGTATGGAATGCTAAAGTAGGTTCAGCAATGGACTTTGTGATTTGTNNNNTGGGAATTATTTGGCGGTGGTTACTTTTTTTTTTTATTTGTGCACATTATTTCGTAATGGTTACTAAACATATTGCTTTTGAAGCCCAGAATTTTCTTTTTGGTTGCTACTAAGATGTGATAGAATGTGTCGGTCTTGAGAAAGGTGACAAATGTGGTACAATGTGTTGATCTTGGTTGCAACTAAGATGTTATAGAATGTGATACAAAGCTTTATTGCGAACACCCTCCCATCTCCTGCCTAACCCATTTCTCTGATAACAGATCAATCTTAAATGCTTATCATAAGGCTTGTGCCAATATACTTGATCTAGTTTGATACTTTCCAACAAACTTTGTCCTTCCATAAATAATATAGATCTGTTTGCAGGAGCTTGTACGTTGGTGGTTGCAGTTTCTGTTGTAATGGTGTTTTCTAGTTGGTCTCCTGTGATATATAATCATATAAATTCATTATTGTACATAAAAATTTTGGGCTTCATTGCTCGCTAAATTACTTTATCTCCTTATTTCAGATAATCTTGATGAGTGGACTTAGTAGGGGTGCATTGGAGGAGCTGTCATCTGATAAAATTTTAGATGATCGCATTCCTCATATTTGCAGTTTCCTTAAGTTTGCGGTCCTTAAGAAGGACCATTCTTTCATGGCAGTTGGTGGTCCATGGGAACCAGTTGATGGTGGTGATCCATCTGTTGATGACAACTCTCTGATTAGAACAGCGCTCAGGTTTATGCTTAAGATATAAATATTGTTCTGGAGGTTATAATTTCTACTACTACACTAACGGGCATTTCTCCTATTTTCCAGATATGCAAAGGATGTTATCCAGCTTGATTTGCGTAATTGTCAACAATGGAACCGTTTTCTAGAGGTATTGGTTTACTTTCGTTGTTGTGTTGGTATTTTTTGCTTGTTTTAATCTCTCCCACCATTGGGATTGACAGCTAAATCCTTTTTCAATCATTTGTATGCTTCGAGTCTTATTTCCTGTTAGTTTGTGTTTATTCTTACGAGCTATGTTCATTTTGCATTCTAGTGGTCTAGTGATATTCTGCTTTTATGTTTCTTTTACTAATCTTTACTATTATGTTTTTTATTTCTTCATTTAAAATGCTAACACATTCTTATGAAATTTCTAGTCTCCTAATAGCTTTATGTTTCCCAGATACACTATGATAGACTTGGAAAAGATGGTTTCTTTAGCCACAAAGAGATCACTGTACTGTATGTTCCTAATTTGTCTGATTGTCTCCCCAAGTTGGATGAATGGCGTGAGCATTGGCTTGCCCACAAGAAAGCTATGGTTGAGAGAGCACGCCAACTTGCTTTGAAAAGAGAGGTCTGTTTATTTTGGCCGTGGTGGTTTTGCTGATAATCTATTTGTGCTGGATATGGGTTGAAACTGGAATGTTGCTTGGGAATTTTCTCTATTATTCTATTTTGATTTTAATATATTCTTTTTTTTTTTGGTAACGTTTCAGAACACAAGAGATAGCAAGGAAGCTTCTAAAGGTGAGTGGCCTCACTTTCCTGTGTGACATGTATCTTTTTGTCAACCTGATTTTATCTAATCATGTTAATTGTGGTTTTCCGGCTATTGTACTTTAGACAAATTGGATAAGAAGAAGGAATCTGCCTCATCTGGACAATCTGGAGATGCTAAGAAAAAGGAGAAAGATAGCAATAATGTTAAGGTGGAAGCTGAAGAGAAAACTGCAGTAGATAAGTCTAAAACTACTAAACATGATGGCTCTGACATTGGTGAAGGAGGCAAGAATGCTGAGAAAAAACAGCCCGAAGCTGATGCTTGTCAGACATCAGGGAGTGTGAAATCTGTAAAGAAGAAGGTTATAAGGAAGGTTGTAAAGCAAAAGGTTGTCAATAAGGCAAATGATGCCACAAACAAGCAACTCGATAAATCAGATGAGAAGAATGGTGTGGAGAAAATAGAAACATCTACTGTTCTGGTTGAGGGCGAGAAATCTTCTGTGGGTCCTGATGGGATTCAGGATGCTACGAATAATGTAGTTTCCAAGGATATTATTATGAATAATACTGATGGGGAAGAGGGGAAGGATAAGGATATGATTAGTTCTGAAGACAAACCTCTAGATAAGCCAGAAACAGTGGGCAATGCTACTATTAAAACAATAAAGAAGAAAATTATCAAGCGGGTACCAAAAAAGGTGGTTGGTGAAGCATCAAGAACTCTTCCTGAGACTAAAACTGGAGGGAACGTAGAGGCAGTTAAAGCAGAAGACGGTACCCAGAGCATGAGCAAGCAGATTGCTGGTGCAGGTATTGCAGCGACACAAGGGAAGAAAGCTGTGAAGGTGGTTCCTAAGAAAAAGTTAAAAACACCTACCGCTGTAAAGCAAAATGATACATCTGCTTCCAATAAAACTGAAACAAAATCTGACAAGGATGACAAGAAGTCTGAAGAAAATGTTGTGGCAGGTCAACCACAAGATGTCACTCAGAACAAGGGTAGGCGGACAGCTGATGCGGATACCTCAGTGACAGAATTGAAGAAAACTGTGAAGGTAGTTTCTAAAAACAAGTCAAAGGAAACCTCTGAAAAGCAAGATGGTGCAGCTGATTCCAATAAAAATGAAATGAAGTCCAACAAGGATGGCATAAAAGATGAAAAGGATGTTGGAAAAATTGGAGCCAAGTTAGACAAACAGAAAGCCTCTGAGAAAGATGTTCACAATGTTAAAGGGAAGTTGAAAGATGGGGATAAGGCAAAAGACATGAAAGGAACAAAAGATGGAGATAAGTTGAAGGACATGAAAGGAACAAAAGAGAGAGATGGAAAAGACGAGTCTAGAAGCAAATCTAGTAGAGAATTGAAGGAGAAGAAGAAGTCCGATGAGCCTCCTCGGCACCCTGGATTTGTTCTTCAAACAAAATGGACTAAAGATTCTAAAGTATGCTAACTTTAGCTTGGTTCTACGAACTGTAGTCAAATTTTTCATTTTCTCATGTAGTCTCGGTCTTAATTTGTCAATTATATTGCAGCTTCGTTCGTTGTCATTGTCACTGGATTCGTTGCTGGATTATACTGACAAAGATGTTGAAGAATCAACACTTGAGGTCCGTTATTTACTAGCTTGGCAACAGCTTTTTCCGAGTCATTTGTAGTATTCTGCTGCTTTCAAATGGACATTCATTATTCTTTATTGTCTGGGTTTTGCAGCTTTCATTGTTTGCTGAATCATTTCATGAAATGCTCCAGTTCCAAATGGGTTGTAGGATTTTGGCATTTCTTCAGGTTTGTTAAACCATTGTTTGTAGTTAGAGTCTGAGTATATTTTTCAAAGGAAGTCTGACTACAATTTTGGTGTACATAATTTTCTCCAGAAACTGCGCATTAAGTTTGTGACGAAAAGGGCCCAGCGAAAGAGGCAGAGAGAAGAGAGCCATGAGAAGGATAGTGAAAGTAAATCACCTTCAAAACGTACAAAGAAAGATAACCCTCCTGTGAAGAGTGAGCCTGCAGATATGGACACAACGGTTCCAACCGAAGGAGATGATGATAAAACTGTTGTACAGAAAGATAAGCCTGGTGGTGAAAAAGAGGAGGATAAACCTGTTGAGAAGGAGGATGTGAAGATGGAAGATGGATCAGACGAGGAGGAAGATCCTGAGGAGGATCCTGAAGAATATGGCGAAATGGAAAATGGTAGTCCGCAACATGATTCATCTGAGTATAAAAATGCTGAGCAAGAGGCCAATGCAGATGTTGAATCCAAAAATATTACTGGCAACGAAAAAGCTGCAGAATCTTCTAAAGAGGAAACTAAGGTTATAATAGAAGAGGTGAAAGAATCCAAGTCTGATGCACATTCCACCGAAGAGAAGGAAGGAAAGGTTGATAAAATAAAGAAAGAAGCCCCTGCGGTTAAGGAGGCTGTTGTGGACAAAGAACTTCTTCAGGTACTTCCCTCGTCTAATTATAATTTACTAGTACATGATGTTTTCTTGATTGAATAATGACTATTTATTTATGACAGGCTTTCCGATTCTTCGATAGGAATCAAGCTGGCTACATTAGAGTAAGCGCCACGAACATCAGCTAATCTGTTTCATATTATGCTTGACAATGCTAAAATGTTCGTTTTTCTCATTTCTTCAGGTTGAAGACATGAGATTAGTCGTCCACAATCTAGGGATGTTCCTTTCTCATAGGGATGTTAAGGTGAAAAAATATTACACATACTAGTATCATATTAACTATTGATTTTCATCTAAACTGTATACTAACGCATTTTATGTAAATCAGGAACTTGTACAAAGTGCATTATTGGAGAGCAACACTGGGAGGGACGATCGGATACTCTATAATAAGCTGGTGCGGATGACTGATGTTTGAATATTTGATGCAACCTAGGGTCTCTCTCACTCTTATTTATTTATTTTATTATTATTATTGGGTGAAAGGACGTGCTGCGTTTCTTGTAATGCATGGATGTAACTCATAATAACATTCTGTCCACTCAACTCCCCCGGATTCCCATAAGTTCTGCTATTAGATTTCACAGTTGAGTTTGATCATTTACTAGATTCCCGTGATTTTCTACATTTATCCACGTTATATGGCGGGGCATGGGTGATTGGAACCCCTCTGTAGTCATGCATGAGCATGGTTATTAGAAGTTTAGAACCGAATCAGTAACGGATTCACTCAGATTATTGAATTATTAGTTGAATTTTATGATGCATAGAGATGGGACATAACATGGGACACATAACATTGACACGGTATGTTGACACGCGAATTTGAAATTTGAAATTTATATAAGACATGCGGACACCGTGTACGTATAAGATATGAAGTATATTTTAAATAAATTATTATGATATTTTGATATTTTATTAATATTAAAATATAAATTAATATTTTAATAATTTTTAATAATTTTTAATTATTTAAAATAAAAATTATTTTAATATTTAATTATATATATTATTTTTAACTTCATTTTAGTATTACATATTAAGGAGGTTGGATATATTAATATGTAATGGTATTTAAGTATATTTAAATGTTTGAAGAATAATTTATTTTTAATTAAAATATGATAAATTAAAAAATATTTGTTTTATAGGTTGAATTGGTTGATTTGGTTTTGCTTAAATAAAAATAAAAAATTATTCAAAAATTAAATTTAAAATTAAAAAATAGAAGCTTTTTCAAATACCTCAACAATTATGTCTACATTAATTTAGTCATTACTACAATAATATATTAATTTAAAACAAATTTTTAAATCATAGAATTTAATTAATAATTTGATTTCAATTATTATCTCTGTTTTAATAAAAAAATGAGTATATACCTAAATAGATCTTCAAGAATTTTGCATCGAATGTTTTCATCCTCAAGAATTTTTTATTATATAGAGGTCTTTAAACTTTACAACACTAAGATAGATAGGTTATTTCATCACACTTTTAAAGATCTATTTGTTCAAATAAAAATAATGATTTGATTAAGGTAGGGACTTATATGTCTTATTTTTGCAAAGTCTAAGAATTTTAATGTAATAAAATTTTTTTGGGGACAAAAACGTCTAATGCAAAATTTCTCAAGAACCTATTTGGGTATATATGATGAGCAAAAATTAAAGTTTACAGATACCAACATGTGCACTGAATCATTCAAGTAATACCACGATAGATGGATATCATTGTCACAAGGATTAACGGATTGAGTCAAACAATGTCTAATTAAATATCTAAATAGATCGATCAAACTTTAGAAATTGGATTATGGATCTTGAAAAAGAGAAGAAATAGAAGAAGAAAATCAGGAGAATACTTGAAGTTAAGAGAAAATCAATAGATAAGAATGTTGAAGGTTTCAGAGATGTTTGATTCTTAGAAGAATAATGTTTATACTTTCTTATATAATTCATGCAAAAATCTTTTCACAGCAAATCATTTATAATGAAACTCCAACTTCTTGGTGATTTAATTTTTCTAAACTTAATTAATCACCAATCCTTTGGTCAACTAATCGAGAGAAGAGGTGAAAAACGATTTCAATTTTAAGCTGCACAACCTTCAAGAACTATCACTAGCCGAATTATATGTTATGTATTTGAAATAGATCTAGATAAGTGAAGATTATGAGATGAGTTTTAAGCTAATCTGAAATTAATTTTCCCAAATATAAAATCAGAATCCAAGACAGATTTAGAATATTTTCTAATAGTTCTAACCTTTATTGATGAAGAAGAAACTTAATCTTGAAGAAGTAAAGAAGGATGAATTAAAATAAATATAACACTTACATTATTAATCCAAAAACCAAACAGAGCTCCTAACCTTCAACGGGGAGGTTTAATGACTCATGATAAAGAAAGAAACTAATTCTAATGATGAGAGCGTGTCCTCCGATGGATGATTGATTGATCCTAGGGATCTGAGGATCCTAGATCCTGAATGATCTCCCTTGTGAACAAAGTTCACTTATTTATATCCTAAATTCTATCTAGAATTTAAATTCAAAAAATAAATATAATGTTATCATTAGGAAAGATAAGATAGATAACTACCTACTTCAAATTAAAACAATAATTCAAATCTAATTTATAAACAAATTCTAACAACCAAATCTTTATATTTATCGAAGGAATTGATGATAACTAATCTTTTTGAATCTTGAATCTTCAATCTTCGGATGTGATTAAGGCTTCTAATGATTTGTATAAATGAACTTGGGCCTTAATTATTACAACCTTGGAGTTGAGGAGTGTTGCACGTCGGGCTTAAGGTCTTCAATTTTAGGCGTAGGCCCAATTACACCATCCAGGGACAATTGCACGCTGAGCTTGCGGTGAGAGACATCGGGCTTGTATATTTAATTTGATGGGGATGCCGGGCTTGAGGCTTTGGCCGGCGACGTTTGGTGGAAGGAGGAAGGGACGCCGGGATTCTGTGGACAGTTGCTAGGGATGTGTGTGGGTTGTTGGGTGTCCATGGTTGAAGGCTTGGGCGTTTGGTTCTCTTCCTTTTGGGCCTGGTTGGACCGTCTTTGAACTGGTTTGGCTTTTCCTTGCTAAAAAGACCATAATTCTTGATTATTTTCAGACAAAAGCACCTGAAAACACAATAACACTAACACAACTCCAAATATTTGATTAGTTATGAAATTCCACTAGAAAACATAAGAAATTTGATTAAAACTCTAAGAAAACCTAAGAAAACAAATGAAAAATAACCCTAAAAATTGTTTAAGATGACGTGACATCACAACACCAAACTTAAAACTTTGTTTGTCCTCAAGCAAAAAGAAAATTAAACAGAGTTTATCTTAAGTGAAAGTAATTGAAGAGTTTACAAATCTTAAATTAAAAAAATTGGGATTTATGATAATTCTTGTGATTACATTTGGCTTCTTTTATCTTTGATGAATCTTGCATACTTAGAATTGAGAATTTCCAAGAACTTAGATCCGAATTATGTTATGAGAATTTTTTTCCAAGAACTTTACATTCAGGGAAAGATTTTTGAGGCTTTTGACTCTAAGTGTTCTGTCACAAGGCAGCTCTTAATGAGCTTTTAATCGATAAACCCGGTCCAGTTGGCCCAAGTTACTAGGTGATAAAGTATCCCTTGAATCTAATTACCCAAGCCTTTCCTTGACACAATTACACCATGGTGGACGAAATTGTGATTCCTTTGTTATTGTATTTTGTAAAATTCATTGCTTTTTCTTTCCCTGGCAATGGCGCCAAAAACATGATGCCAATACCATGGTTCACAACTATGTATGGTCACAACTCCGTTCAACTTAACCAGCAAGTGTACTGGGTCATCCAAGTAATACCTTACGTGAGTAAGGGTCGATCCCACAGAGATTGTTGGTATGAAGCAAGCTATGATCGTCTTGTAAATCTCAGTCAGGCGGATAATAATTGATTATGGATAAGTTCGAAAATTATTAATAAACAGAAAATAAAATAGGATAGAAATACTTATGTAAATCAATAGTGAAAATTTCAGATAGGCGTATGGAGATGCTGTGCTTCTCTTGAATCTCTACTTTCTTATTACATTCATCCAATCCTTCTTACTCCTTTCCACGGCAAGCTGTATGTAGGGCATCACCGTTGTCAATGGCTACATCCAATCCTCTCAGTGAAAATGGTCCTATGCTCTGTCACAGCACGGCTAATCATCTGTCGGTTCTCAATCAGGTTGGAATAGAATCCCTTGATTCTTTTGCGTCTGTCACTAACACCCAACCTTCAGGAGTTTGAAGCTCGTCACAGTCATTCAATTCCGGAATCCTACTCGGAATACCACAGACAAGGTTAGACTTTCCGGATTCCCATGAATGCCGCCATCAATTCTAGCTTATACCACGAAGATTCTGATTAAGGAATCCAAGAGATATGCGCCCGGTCTAAGGTAGAACGGGAGTGGTTGTTAGTCACGCGCGTTCATAGGTGAGAATGATGATGAGTGTCACGAATCAT
>NC_029776.3:46842750-46843115 GCF_000817695.3 Arachis duranensis | reverse complement strand
TGAAAGGTTCAGGCATGGCCGAATGGCCAGCCCCCATGATCTGAGAACTAATCGTCCCAAGATGTCTAATACAATAGTAAACTATCCTATTTATACTAGACTAGCTACTAGGGTTTACATGAGTAGGTAATTGATGCATAAATCCACTTCCAG
The DNA here is from genome assembly GCF_000817695.3 of Arachis duranensis. Classification (NCBI taxonomy): domain Eukaryota; kingdom Viridiplantae; phylum Streptophyta; class Magnoliopsida; order Fabales; family Fabaceae; genus Arachis; species Arachis duranensis. The sequence continues at coordinate 46,842,962 of NC_029776.3, read as the reverse complement.
AGCCCACTTGGTGTATGTTTGGGCTGAGCTTGATCTATCCACATGCTGAGGCTTCTTTTGGAGTTGAACGCCAAGTTGTAACGTGTTTTGGGCGTTCAACTCCGAGTCGTGACGTGTTTCTGGCGTTTTACTCCAGACAGCAGCATGTACTTGGCGTTGAGCGCCAATTTACGTCGTCAATTCCCGAATAAAGTATGGACTATTATATATTT
>NC_029776.3:46839403-46840557 GCF_000817695.3 Arachis duranensis | reverse complement strand
GGTTAGGACTTCCCAACCTCTCCTTCGGATCTCATGTCGGATCTCCGGATACTCATTTTTCTTGAGCTTGAAAGGGACCTCCGGGATCACCTTCTTCTTTGCCACAACATCATAGAAGTGGTCTTGATGGCTTTTGGAGATGAATCTTTCCATCTCCCATGACTCGGAGGTGGAAGCTTTTGTATTCCCTTTTCCTTTTCTAGAGGATTCTTCGGCCTTAGGTGCCATTGATGGTAATGGAAAAACAAAAAGCTTATGCTTTTACCACACCAAACTTAAAATATTGCTCGCCCCCGAGCAAGAGAAGAAAGAAGAGAAGAAGAAGAAGAAGAAAATATGGAGGAGAGTGAGAGATGGTGTTTTCGGCCAAGGTGTAGAAGAGGGGGTTCGTGTTGTGTGAAAATGAAGTAGAATGGAAGGGTATATATAGGGAGGGAAGAGGGTGTAGTTTCGGTCATTTAGGGTGGGATTGGGTGGGAAAGTGGTTTTGAATTTTGAAGGTAGGTGGGGTTTATGGGGAAGAGTGGATGGATGTGAGTGGTGAAGGGGGTAATTAGGAAGAGAGACGAAGTTGTTGGGAAGTGTGATATGAGGAAGAATAGTCTTCAGAGCTCATGAATGGCAGAAGGAGATTTAATGGAATCTCTATGTTCTCTATATGAGCCTCAGATTCCTTTGGTTCCTTAATAGGAAACTCCCTCTTGCTTGAGAGACGTCCCAGGAGGTCCTCCTCACTAGGATTTTTGTCCTTCTCCTCCCTTGTGCATTCGGCCATATTGATCACTGGTGCGCGAAATTGTGAACAATACTTTTTCACAACTCTCATAATCCCCGGTCATGAACCCCAAAAACTTGGTAGCTCAGTACCATGGCATTACACAACTTCGCACAACTAACCAGCAAGTGCACTGGGTCGTCCAAGTAATAAACCTTACGCGAGTAAGGGTCGATCCCACGGAGATTGTTAGTATTGAAGCAAGCTATGGTCATCTTGTAAATCTTAGTCAGGCAAACTCAAATAGTAATGGTGATGAACGAAAATAACACAAAGGTAAAGATAGAGATACTTATGTAATTCATTGGTAGGAACTTCAGATAAGCGCATGAAGATGCCTTCCCTTCCGTCTCTCTGCTTTCCTACTGTCTTCATCCAA
>NC_029776.3:46822792-46837093 GCF_000817695.3 Arachis duranensis | reverse complement strand
CCTTTAGATTGTTGTAATTTAGCTTCTCTTAGTTTTCTCTTCAGAGTCCTTTCAGGTTCGGGATCAATTTCAACAAGAGTGTCTTTTTTCCTTGTTCCTGCTCATATGAAAGAGAAGAAAACAAGAAAAGAAGAGGAATCCTCTATGTCACAGTATAGAGATTCCTTTATGTTAGTAGAAGAAGAAAAGGGGGGAAGAGTGAAGAAGAATGGGTTCGGATTTTCAGATGAAGAGAGGTGAAGAGAAGTGTTAGTAAATAAATAATTAAATAGAATAAGAAAAGAGAGGGAGAATTTCGAAAATAATTTTGAAAAAGGGGTTAGTATTTTCAAAAATTAAAGATAAGATAAGATTAAAATTAGAATTTAAAACAAAAAAAGAATTTTTGAAAAAGGGATGAGATATTTTCGAAAATTAGAGAGGGAAAAGTAGTTAGGTGGTTTTGAAAAGGATAAGAAACAAACAAAAAGTCAAATAGTTAGTTGAAAAAGATATTAAAATCAAATTTGAAAAGATTAGAAGATAAGAAGTTAGATAAGATATTTTGAAATCAAATTTTTGAAAAAGATAAAATTTTTGAAAAAGATATGATAAAAGATAAAAAGATTTAATTTTTAAATTTAAAATTACTTACTTCACTAACAAGAAACTACAAGATAAGATTCTAGAACTTAAAGATTGAACCTTTCTTAACAAGAAAGTAACAAACTTCAAATTTTTGAATCAATCACATTAATTGTTAGTGAGTTTTCGAAAACTAGACATAAAGATAAGAAAAAAATTTTGAAAATAATTTAAAAAAGATTTTTGGAAGTTTTCGAAAATAATAAAAAAAATGATAAAGATATGATTTTTGAAAAAGAATTAAAAAAAAGATAAGATTTTTAGAATTGAAAATTTGACTTGACTTGTAAGAAACAACTAATTTAAAAATTTTTTGACTAAGTCAACTCAAATTTTCAAAATTTTGAGAGAAAAAAGGAAAAGATATTTTTTTGATTTTTGAATTTTTAATTATGAGAGAGAAAAACACAAACATGACCCAAAACATGCAAATTTTGGATCAAAACACAAGATGCATGCAAGAACACTATGAATGTCAAGATGAACACCAAGAACACTTTGAAGATCATGATGAACATCAAGAACATAATTTTTGAAAAATTTTTTGATGCAAAGAAAACATGCAAGACACCAAACTTAGAAATCTTTAATGCATGGACTCTAACAAACGAAAAATGCATATGGAAAACAATAAACAACACAAAAAAAGAAAACATCAAGATCAAACAAGAAGACTTGTCAAGAACAACTTGAAGATCATGAAGAACACCATGAATGCATGAATTTTCGAAGAATGCAAGAAAAAATTTTAAAAGCATGCAATTGACACCAAACTCAAAATTGACTCAAGACTCAAACAAGAAACACAAAATATTTTTGATTTTTATGATTTTATTAATTTTTTTGGATTTTTATTAATTTTTTTCAAAAATATTATTGAAAAAAAACGAAAAAGAAAAGAAAAATTTTGAAAAAGATTTTTGAAAAGTTTTTGAAAAGAAAATTGCCTAATCTGAGCAACAAGATGAACTGTCAGTTGTCCATACTCGAACAATCCCCGGCAACGGCGCCAAAAACTTGGTGGACGAAATTGTGATTCCTTTGTTATTGTATTTTGTAAAATTCATTGCTTTTTCTTTCCCTGGAAATGGCGCCTAAAACATGATGCCGATACCATGGTTTACAACTATGTGTGGTCACAACTCCGTTCAACTTAACCAGTAAGTGTATTGGGTCATCCAAGTAATACCTTACGTGAGTAAGGGTCGATCCCACAGAGATTGTTGGTATGAAGCAAACTATGATCGTCTTGTAAATCTCAGTCAGGCGGATAATAATTGATTATGGATAAGTTCAAAAATTATTTATAAACAGAAAATAAATTTGGATAGAAATACTTATGTAAATCAATAGTGGGAATTTCAGATAGGCGTATGGAGATGCTGTGCTCTTCTTGAATCTCTACTTTCTTATTACATTCATCCAATCCTTCTTACTCCTTTCCATGGCAAGCTGTATGTAGGGCATCACCGTTGTCAATGGCTACATCCCATCCTCTCAGTGAAAATGGTCCTATGCTCTGTCACAGCATGACTAATCATCTGTCAGTTCTCAATCAGGTTGGAATAGAATCCCTTGATTCTTTTGCGTCTGTCACTAACGCCCAGCCTTCAGGAGTTTGAATCTCGTCACAGTCATTCAATCCCGGAATCCTACTCGGAATACCACAGACAAGGTTTAGACTTTCCGGATTCTCATGAATGCCGCCATCAATTCTAGCTTATACCACGAAAATTCTGTTGAGGAATCTAAGAGATATGCGCCCGGCCTAAGGTAGAACGGAAGTGGTTGTCAGTCACGCGCGTTCATAGGTGAGAATGATGATGAGTGTCACGGATCATCACATTCATCAAGTTGAAGTGCAAAAAATATCTTAGAATAGGAATAAAAGAGAATTGAATAGAAAATAATAGTAATTGTATTGAAACTTGAGGTACAGCAGAGCTCCACACCCTTAATCTATGGTGTGTAGAAACTCCACCGTTGAAAATACATAAGTGAAAGGTTCAGGCATGGCCGAATGGCCAGTCCCCCCCCAAAACGTGATCAATAGTCTCTTAAGATGAAGAATTAAACAAAACTGAGACCAAAGATGTCTAATACAATAGTAAACTATCCTATTTATACTAGACTAGCTACTAGGGATTACATGAGTAAGTAATTGATGCATAAATCCACTTTCGGGGCCCACTTGGTGTATGTTTGGGCTGAGCTTGAACTATCCATGAGCTGAGGCTTCTCTTGGAGTTGAACGCCAAGTTATAATGTGTTTTGGGCGTTCAACTCCGGGTCGTGACGTGTTTTTGGCGTTTTACTCCAGACAGCAACATGGAACTGGCGTTGAGCGCCAGTTAACATCGTCAATTCCTGAATAAAGTATGGACTATTATATATTTCTGGAAAGCTCTGGATGTCTACTTTCCAACGCTTTTGAGAGCGCACCATTTGGAGTTTTGTAGCTCCAGAAAATCTATTTCGAGTGCAGGGAGGTCAGATTCCAACAGCATCAGCAGTCCTTTGTCAGCCTCCTATCAGAGTTTTGCTCAAGTCCCTCAATTTCAGCCAGAAATTACCTGAAATCACAGAAAAACACACAAACTCATAGTAAAGTCCAGAAATGTGAATTTAACATAAAAACAAATGAAAACATCCCTAAAAGTAGCTTGAACTTACTAAAAACTACCTAAAAACAATGCCAAAAAGCGTATAAATTATCCGCTCATCACACCACAAGCACATAACTAGAAAATTTATTGATCCAAACATCGATGTTCAGAGGGTCTTTGGACTCTAAATGTTTTGTCTTAAGACGACTTTTTAAGCAGGCTTCCAATCGATAATTCTAGTCCAGTTGGCCAAGTTATCGAGTGATAAAGCACCGCTCGGATTTACTTTCCCAAGTCTTTCCTTGAAACACAAACATTACCGGCACATAACTGGGCTCTAGTCATTGGTGCTCAGAGTCTTATTTATTTTGATTTCTTTGAACTTTTTAGACTTTTTTTCACTGCTTCAAGGAATTGATTTGAATTCTCATAATTCTTCTTCAAATTCCTATTTTTGAAGATTCTCCTTCCATTTTCACAAGATTCAAATATCTTAAGTTCATCAAATGTAACCACATATTCTTAAGCACCACCACTTTCGTTTTGAATTCTTTTATTCAATTTTTTCATTAAGATATCCTCCATACAATTTGATCACTAGAGGGAACAAACAAGTTTTAGCACTTTAAATAAAGAAAAAGTAAAGAAAATAGAAACAGAAAGATACATGCAAACAAGGAAGAAAATAAACAAAACAAAGGAAAAACAAAAGCAAAAGGAAAAGAAATAACTACCCCAGAGGGAATTCATCTTACCCCAATCTTTACCCAATATTATCATCACTGCTTCTTTTTCATATTCTTCGTTATCCAGAAGCTCATGGTGTTACCAACACCAAACTTAAATACTTATACCAAACTTAGAGTTTAATAAAGCTTTAGAAATAAGTATAAGTTATATATAGAAGCATACATACATGAAAAGGAAAGGAATTTGGCTTCCATTCGGGACTTTGGGCGTCCTTGAAGTTTTTCTCCCTGGGACTTGCTCTAGCTTAGGCGCCGGGCTTCTAGGGAACATGTAGGGCATGTGACCTTCCCTAGGCTTAGGATGTTGGGCGCTGGTGCGCGAAATTGAACTCGCACAACTTCACCGGCAAGTGCACCGGGTCGTCCAAGTAATACCTCAGGTGAGTGAGGGTCAATCCCACGAGGATTGTTGGATTGAGCAAGCAGTGGTTATCCTGCAGATCTTAGTCAGGTGAATAGAAAGATAGTGGTTGTTGTTGCAGGCTCATAAACAGGATAAATAAGAAAACAATAAAGAATTAATAAAGAAACAAAAATAAGAAATCAGTTAAGGCTTTGGAGATGCTTTATCTTTCTGGATTAATACTTCATACAGACTACTTTAACAATGAATGATTCATTCTATGGCAAAGCTGTAAGTGATTAACTCATGTCCTCTCATCAAATCAATCTCCTCTAATTCATATCAAACACCATTGTCAGTGGTCATTCAATATGAACAAGGGTGAAGCTCACACAATTCATTCTCCTTTGTGATCTTACTCAAAATGCCACAGACAAGGTCAGATCTTTCGGATCGAAGAATGAAGCTCAATGTTCTAGCCTTAGCGCCATAGAAACCTCATCACCCATAACTACCTGGATTATATGTCACATATCCTCAATTAGCCCAGATGAATTATTGGTTCAGGTGATGTATTTGCAAGCTTTAGCTCAATACTATCTGGGTCAGGACTCGCAAGAACTCATGTAGAAAAAGGGACATACCCAGTCTCATTTGGATGAAGAACGACAATACATCATAAAATGGAAATCAAACATATATTAAAATAGAAACAATAATATGAATAATCCATAGGAATCAGCAGGGCACCTAACCTTAATCTAGGAAGTTTAGTTGCTCATAATTTATAGAGAAAAACTTAGGTATGAAAGTAAAGTATGATACCAGTTCCTTCGTAAACCTAAGTGATCTCCTTTTAAAGGAGATGCTAACCATAAAAGATGTTAATTTAAAATTAAAAAGTACAAGGATAAATGAAACTAGGCTACAGAGTGCTGAAATCCACTTTGGGCCCACTTTGGTCTTGTGCTCGTCCAAGCCTAGCGTCCAACTTAGAGTATGGGCATTGAACGCCAGTTAGGGGGTGAGTGCATTCTCCCTTGGTCCCTTGGTGGCGTTGAACGCCAGTCTTGGGCGTTCAATGCTGGGCTTTGGTCCTTTTTGGGTGTTGAATGCCAGATGTGGGCGTTCAATGCCAGTTATGGGCAGTGATATGGAAGAGAAGTATAAACTATCATATATTTCTGGAACGCTTTGGAAATTAGCTTTCCAATACCATTAAGAGCGTATCAATTGGACCTCTGTAACTTCAGATATGCTCATTAGAGTGCATGGAGTTCAGAATTTGACAGCATCTGCTATCCTTTCTTTCTCTCTGAACAAGACTTTGCTAATTTTGCCATTTTTTTCCAAAAATCACCTAAAATCATAGGAAAAACACCAAAACTCAAAGTAGCATCCAAAAAGTAAAATTTTCACTAAAACACACTAAAACATAATAAATTAGTAAAATCTAACTAAAAATACTATGAAAATGCTATGAAAAAGCGTATAAAATATCCACTTATAAGACGTCCTCTTTGGAACGCGTGGCATACAAATTTTTTTATGTAAACCATAATTAAAAGATTCGTGCAAAGAAGGAGAAGAAGAAGAGATTAATGCGACTTTGGAATGAAAAAGAAAAAGAACAAAGAAAGAGAACAAACCATGGTTTGGTTGCCTCCCAACAAGCGCTTCTTTAACAATCACTAGCTTGACGTTGAATCTTCTAGGTTGGAGGTTGAGATGAGTTTTGTTGATCTACTTTCCCAAAATAGGGTTCAATCTTTGTTTGTTGACCACGAAATTCCTTCCAAAGTTCTCCTCCATTACTTTGACATGTCCATATGGGGATATTTTACTCATGTGAATGACCTAGACCACCTTAATTTCAACTTTCCAAGAAACAACTTTAATCTTGAATTAAATAGCAACACCTTCTGACCTAATTCAAATTTTTTGAGAGGATTTTCTCATCAACCCACTTTTTTTGCTCTTTCTTTGTATAACTGGACATTATCATAGGCTTGATTTCTGAATTCATTAAACTCATTAAGTTGCAGAAGTCTTTTTTCTCCAATGGCCTTGGCATTAAAATTCAAAAATTTGATTTCCCAAAACACTCTATGCTCTGGCTTAATAGGTAGATGGCATGCCTTGCCATAGACCAATTGATAGGGTGACATGCCAATTGGTGTCTTGAAAGCTGTTCTGTAGGCCCATTGAGCATCGCTAATCCTTCTGGACCAATCCTTCCGGGAGGCGTTGACGATCTTCTCTAGAATTCTTTTCAGCTCTTGGTTGGATACCTCCCCTTGTCCACTTGTTTGCGGATGATATGGAGTTGCCACTTTATGTCTGACTCCATACTTTTGAAGAAGAACTTCGAGTTGCTTGTTACAGAAGTGGGTCCCTCCATCACTAATTAGTGTTCTTAGAACCCCAAGTCTGTTGAAGATTGTCTTTTTCAAGAATCCAATTACAACTTTACCATCATTAGTGGGTAATGGCATGGTTTTCACCCACTTATAGTTAATGGCCACTAGTATATAGAGGTTTGAATTTGAGGAGGGTAAAGGTCCCACGTAGTCAACTCCCCATATATCAAATAACTCTACTTCAAGTATGAAATTTTATGGCATCTCATGTCTCTGGGATAGATTTCTGGATCTCTACCATCTATCATATTTTTCAACAAAGGATTGGGCATCTTTGAAAAGAGTGGGCCAATAGAGGGCGCTTTGAAGCACTTTACTCGCCGTCCTCTCTCCATTGAAGTGGCCACCATAGTTTGAACCATGACAATGCCATAATACTCCTTGAATCTTTTTCTCAGGAATACATCTCCATATGATATTGTCAGAACATCTTTTGAAGAGATATGGGTCATCTATAGGAAGTAGAAATCATGAATGCATTTTTTTCTTTGATTCAAATTAAGTTCCTAAGAAATGATTCTCCTAGCTTTGTAGTTAGCCATGTTAGCAAACCATGGTATAACCTTAATGGCTATGATTTGTTCATCTGAAAATTCTTCCTTAAGGGCCATTTGTGGCGCTTTAGTTTCTTCAGGATAAATTTTGGAAAGATGGTCTGCTACTGGGTTTTTTGTGCCTTTTTTTATCCCGAATTTTCACATCAAATTCTTGAAGTAGTAACACCCATCTTATCAATCTTGATTTGGTATCCTGTTTAGACAAAAGATACTTAAGAGCAGAATGATCAGTGTAAACTATTACTTTTGAACCAATTAAATAAGATCTAAATTTATCAAAAATAAATACTACACCTAATAGTTCTTTCTCAGTTGTTGTATAATTTTTCTATGCGTCATTCAAAATATGACTTGCACAGTAATTACATGTAATAGCTTGTCTTTCTTTTTCCTCAAGACTGCACCTATGACATAATTACTAGCATCATACATTAATTCAAAAGGCATAGACCAATCGGGAGGAGCAATTATTGGTGCACACACAAGTTTAGCTTTTAAAGTTTCAAAGGCATGCAGACATTCTCTATTGAAAATAAATGGAGCTTTTTTTATTAGGAAACTGCTTAGTGGTTTTGCAATTTTTAAAAATATTTTATAAATCTTCTATAAAAGACTGTAATTCCTAAGAAACTTCTAATTGTCTTCACATTTACTGGTGGTGAAAATTTTTTAATTACCTCCACTTTAGTTTTGTCAATTTTTATGCCTTTAATTAAGATTTGGTGTCCAAAATCAATTCCTTCAGTGACCATAAAATGACACCTTTCCCAGTTCAAAACTAGGTTTATATTTTGGCACATTTTCAAAACTAACGACAAGTGATGCAAGCAAGTATTAAATGTGTCACCAAATACAGAAAAAACATCCATAAATATTTCTATAAATTTTTTATCATATCAGAAAAGATGAAAGCATACACCTTTGAAAAAATGGCGGGTGCATTATACAACCCAAAGGCATCCTTCGATAGGCAAAGATTCCATAGGGACATGTGAAAGCGATTTTTTCTTTATCCAGGGGTTCAACCGCAATATGGTTATACCCCGAATACCTATCAAGAAAGAAATAAAATGCATGACTGGCAAGCCTCTCCAACATTTGATGAATGAAGTGGAGGGGAAAGCGGTCTTTCCTTGTGGCTAGGTTGAGTCGCTGGTAATCAATGCACATTTTTTAATCAGTGACTATTCTTGTAGGAATCAATTCATCTCTCTCATTAGAAATCACTGTGATTTCTCTCTTCTTTGGCACCACTTGTATTGTGCTTACCCATGGATTGTCAGAGATGTCGTATATGATTCCAGCATCCCATAACTTTATTATCTCATTGTGAACTACCTCTTTCATTGTTGGATTGAGTCTTCTTTATCCTTGCACCACTGATTTGGAATTTTCTTCAAGTAAGATCTTCTGTATGCACGTGGTGGGACTGATCCACTTTAGATCCCTGATTGTCCACCCAGTGGAGGAGAAGATAGTGAGAAATGATTAACATATGTGTAAAAATTTAGGTCACATAATCTAGTTGATATTTGCATTAATTCACCACATGATGAATATATATGTGGTAGAAAATGAAACATGGAGGCTGAAATAATTATATGAATATTGGAATAAGTGGATAAGAGTAATCCTTTGAAAGATAATTACCAAAAGTGTAATTATGTGGTCACCAATTTTGACTGCACTAGGTAAAACGGCTAAAAATACCGACATGAGAAATACTAACAATAGAGAGTATCTTAATCCAAAATATATTTAAAATATTTTATTAGAGCTAAACTGATCAAGAAATACTAATAAAAGAGCTTTACTGAATGAATTTAGATCTAGTAAATAAAAGTCATTATTACAGGTACTATTTTGTCTTATATAAAAAATATTATTTTATTAATATACTTTTTCTCTTTCTTATTTATTGTCATTACTTTTTCTTTTCTACTTTTTCTCTCTCCACCTCTATAGAGCATTTTATCTATGCTTACATCATTGTATAGAGATGAACCATGACCCTCATCACAGCAATTGTAAAATATTATTTATACAAAAAAAGTGGGGTGTTACAATTTCAAAAAACAAACAAAACATTCAAAATGCAAGAAGCTTGCACAAGCACAAAAAATGCGCGCAAGCAACATTTTTCACACTGTGCATGGTGGCCCAAGTGAGCAAAACGTGCACACGCGGGATTTTTTCTTTTTTTTTTTTCTAACATCTTAAGCATAAACTGGACTTCGTAACTTATATAATCACATTCTAGCCAATTTAACTCCAAATTGGACAAATTAACCTAAAACTTAATACAATATAATAAAAAAAGGGATTAAAAATACGAAAAAGAAATAAATTATGACCAAAAAGAAACTTTTGGGTGCTCTCATTTCACCAAATGTGACGTCTAACAAGATTTTCAACCTGTAGAATACTGTTTCTATCATTCAAACATACAATTAATAATAAAGGGTAAAGTATGTCTTTTGTCCTTAACGTTTTTTGAAATTCTTCAAAATTATCCCTAATGTTTAATTTGATTCAATTATGTTCTTAACGTTTGAAATAAATTTTAATTCTGTCCCTGCTGTTAAATTTTTTATGGTCAAAAGTTAGTAAACTTTTTATCCTAATTTTGCCCTCAATCCAATCCACCTTTCAACCCTAATTCTCAATCCAAGCCTCACCACTCCACTACATTCATCACCACCATATTCATCATAAATGCCCTTTCTCATGATTAACCATCATCACCTCTTTTTCTTGCCACTGGCACCAAACCACAACCAACCTCTTCTTCGTTCTTTATCTTCTTTCTTCTAAACAAGAACAATAACAACAAAAGCTAAGCTAAGCAATGGAGGAGCTGAAGGAATCTTCAAACTAGGAAAATAGAAGAAACTCAAAAAATTGTTCAGCTTTATTCCAGTTTTAGTGTTTTCCTCTTTCACTCAGCACTGTAACATCAATAGTCATTACCATCTCACTCTTCCTTGCTGGTGATTGCTGCTATTGCTATTCAAGGCTAGGGAATCTTCTTCTTCATTCTTCATCTCTTTATTTCACTTTCTCCTTAACAAAAATTGATTCTAACCAACTCATTGGAGTTGAATGAAATCTGACAATACCACCACTGCTACCACTGCCATTGCCATTCTGACACCCTACCACACAGAGCTTTACGCCTAGATCGTAAATCAAAGGTGGTAAGACACTATGACCTCTGGAAGCAAAATACATACATAGATATATATAAAAGATAGTTTAACTAGGAGCCCTGAAAGGAAGGTTGGACAAAATAGAAACAGAAAATCGCATCACACTCGCATGGTTGAGAATAAAACGTGTAGATGATAGAAAGCAGAAAAGATAATATATATATATATATATAATAAAATTCCAATAAGTTATATAACAAACTTTAGTTTTGACCTGTGAAGCAAAGCCGGCTAGAAATATATATGTATACAACCCAAAAGATGGAATACAAAACCTAATTCTTCGAGGCAACCTCTAGGAGGCACAATACAAGTTTTAATACAACAGTGGAGAATTTACACACACACCCCACAAGCTAAGTACATAGTATGAAAACCTCAAAAGTAGATCTTCGCTTCTGAAGGAATCTCCAGCATGCTCAACAAGGTGCCTCATGTCTTGCATCTGAAAAATAACAAATACATATAGAATGAGAACCAGAGGTTCTCAGTATGGTAATAGTGCCTAATAGATAAGATATAAGGCTCTGAGAAGCCAAAGGTAATCCTAAACTTCTACAACCCAGATCAAAGCATAGAGTTCTCACTAACCAGATATATGGTAATCCTATCTAGGGATTAATCAACCTATCTCTTAAAAAATTTAGTTCTCTACAAACCTTCCAATCGCCAGTTTGGAACAACCCTCAGTGTCACTTCCACCAGCATGAGGGATCACTCAAAGCAAACACATACAAGGCATACAAGTAATACACAGTTAAGAAAACAGTTACAACATTTAAGTCACATAGCATATAAATATAGATAAAAAATTAGGCAAAACCAAACACAATATGCATACTTAAACAAATCATACAATGCACATGATGCATGTCTAGCCTATGGCCAATGAGTCTCATCTGTCGGTTATCCAGCCAAAGCCGACATGTCCGATAGTGAACGCTGGACAGTTTCTACGTGCGCACATTGATGAATGAATTTTTGACGGTTTAGAATTTCACTAATGAAATCTCGTTGTAAAGTATAGTTTCTAAACCAAACAATAATCCTTTCATACAAAAAGTTGTTTGTCACTAGTACAAACCCCTAAAATCTATAAACCGAAGTATTTAAACCTCGGGTCGTCTCTCAAAGGACTTGCAGGGTTGTGTTCTTGTTATTGGTTGTGAGTTATTATTGGGGTTTTTAAGATTTTGGACAAGAAATATAAATGGCAAAATTGGTCTTCATGTTGTGATCCGGGATCCCATATCTTATTTTTACACCCATCTTCTAGTTGATCATCATGATTCAACTTGGGTGGTAGGCATATAGAATTCTCCTTTATGCACCAAATTCTCCTTCTAGACCCATACAATTTAGCATTCCTCCAACCATAGTATTTATGCCTTGAGGGTTTAACCTTAATGAGCCTAACATTCTTTTTCCCACCATTACACCACTCCCTCTTACTCTTAACTCCACAAAGAGCTCTAAGTTGCCCATCATTTTCAATCAAACCATATTCAAGTGAGAAAGTGAAGCTTAGGGATAGAAATTTTACCCACTTGAATGTTGTGTAGGATGATGACTTAGGAAGGGTTGGTCCCAATGATCTTGCAAGCTCCATTCCCTTTTGCTCTTTCTTGATTATTTCCACCTCTTTGCAAGCTTCTTCAATTTCAACCTTTCCTCTTTTATCACATGGCTCGGTGTTGTCTTCAAGAACTTCATCTTGCCCAATGGAAGGTGATTCAATTTTGGATAGGAATTCATTAATGAATGAATCCATCTCTTGACCAACCTCTTCATATTCCTCAATTTCAATATACACCATGCCAACTTTTTCCTCTTGGTAGCTCTCTTTTGATTCACTTTCTTTCTCATTACTCACCAAGGGTATGGGAGGTTGTGCACACTCTTTTGTAACTTCAACTTTATGTCCAATGGGAGAGGATTCCATTGTAAAGAGAAATTCATCCATGATTGAATCCATCTCTTGATAAGACTCTTCCAAGTCTCCAACGATGACATATGCTACGCTCTTCAATTGATTCTCCATATGTGGCTATGGAAGCATCTTGAGTGTTCAAACATTTGTAGGCTAAAGTATGCACTACCTTGGTCAAGTTAGTCACAAACTCAAGTGTATCCCGCTTCATGGCTTCTTGTCCTTGAAGTAACAAAGTGAGAGGATCATCTATTGGGGTTTGAGGTGAGTAAGAAGGTTCATTATTTTGGAGAGAGGGTTCATGGTAGGAAGGTGGTTCTTCTTGGTAAGGGTATGTAGATGGTGAGTATTGAGGTGGTTCTTGGTAATAATCATGATAGGGTTGTGGTGGTTCTATAGGTTCTTGCTCATAATGATCACAAGAATGTGGTATGGGTGATTGGTTATATGATGGATAAGGGTCACATAAAGGTACTTGGTAGAAAGGAGCTTGTGAGTATGGTTGAGCATCATGTTGAGGATAAGATTCATAGGTATATGGTGGTGGTTGATTGTCATAAAAGGAGTCACCATAACCATTGAATTGACATGCATTAGGATGAGAATTATACCTATAAGTGTCCGGAGGTTGATGCCAATGGGAGTGATCAATTCCTTGAGGCTCCTCCCATCTTGGAGTGTTCCATCCTTGGTACATGTTAGCATTGAAGTCCACATTTCCTATAACACAATTAGAACCAAACTCAAAGCTAAAGTGAGAATTCATAGTGAGAGAACAAAATAAAACTAACAAAAATTAAGAAACAAACAAAAGATAAACCTATTCACAATATTCACATATGTACAACAACCAATAACACAACACCATTGCAAATCCCCGGCAACGGCGCCATTTTGATGAATGAATTTTTGACGGTTTAGAATTTCACTAATGAAATCTCGTTGTAAAGTATAGTTTCTAAACCAAACAATAATCCTTTCATACAAAAAGTTGTTTGTCACTAGTACAAACCCCTAAAATCTATAAACCGAAGTATTTAAACCTCGGGTCATCTCTCAAAGGACTTGCAGGGTAGTGTTCTTGTTATTGGTTGTGAGTTATTATTGGGGTTTTTAAGATTTTGGACAAGAAATATAAATGGCAAAGAAAATAAACTAACAACTAACAAAGCTCTTGGCAAGATATGAGAACTAGAAGTCCTATCCTAGTTATCCTCCTCAATTGTGATGAGAATTGTTCATTACTACCACTTAGTTAACCTCTAACCATGAAGGAAAGTCAAGTGGATGAATCAATTTAATTCCTCAAGTCCTAATCAACTCTTAAAGGAAAGACTAGCTTTAGAGGCATTCAAATCAATTAGCAACTTCTAATTATCAATCAACAAAGGAATTAGATAACTCAAGAGTCACTAATTACTCTACCTAGGCCAAGAGGAACAAAACCTACACAAAAATCCAACCAAGTATTTCATCAAACACTTGGAAGGCACAAAAGAAAAGCATAGTAATTTGAGAATAAGAATAGAATCTAACAACAATTATTGCAAAGAATTAACAACAACAATCAAGGAAATCACAATTATCATGAGTTACCTCAAATTGCATTATTGAAAGAGGAAATAGGAGAACAACAATCTATCCAAAACAAAGTGGAGAATTACAATTATTAAAGCACATAACTAGAAAGAGGAGGAGGAGAAGATTAAGAATTGGTAAAGGAAAAGTGAATCAAAGCATGAATTAAACCTAGATCTAAGAAGATAGATTAACCTAAACCTAATTCTAATTCTAGAGAGAAGTGAGAGCTTCTCTCTCTAAAACTAACTCTAAACTAATCCTAATTATGCTATATGCTAGATT
>NC_029776.3:46796508-46822359 GCF_000817695.3 Arachis duranensis | reverse complement strand
AAGCGTCCGACCACACTTGCGACATAGGGTCAACAGAATCTCAAATCTCAACCTGGAGCAAGTGGGAGCGAGCTATTACGTTTACCATGGGAGACTCGTGATTCAGATAAATATTAATTACCATCCTGGAGCAAGTAGGACAAAATCTCAACCCTTGCGTCTACCCAGTAAGCCCAAATCATCTTAATCCGGAGCAAGTGAGGTGAACCACACCCTTGCATCTACCCAGGGAGCCTCAACAACCAACATAGAGCAAGTAGGATGAAACCATGTCCAAGAGGAATAAAACAGGGGATCCTATCCTCCCATCATCTCGCTGGAGGTGATTTTACAATATCAGGAGAACAAAGAAGGGTGTCCTCACATTCCATCATCTCACTAAGGTCGCACTTTCAAGAAAGAGTGCTAAAAAAGAAACAATCATGCCCAAATCAGTTTTTTATAATCAAAATATATTTTCATAATCAAAACATGCTTCTTTAAACTTATCTCGATTATACTTCGATATGTCTTCCTTAATCCACTTAGAACACTCCACAAAATATTCTAGCTAATTCACCCACAACACTCTACAATCCTAAGCCACCGACTCTAAATTCATAACAAAAAATGCCCCTTTTATTTAACCCAATACTCTCTCGCTCATCTTAAAGCCTAAACACTAGCTATCAGACCTTAAACAGTAGTTATAGAGGTTTGGAAAGCTAGAGAAATGGTTTAAAAACTCAAAATTGCTATTTCAGCAAAACAGAGGTCATGCGTACGCAAGCCACCTACCGCGTACGTGAGATTTGAAAAGAAACAGTGTCGTGTACACGAGACCCTATCCGCGTACACGAGACTCTGTCCACATAGGCGGGAATTCCATATTTACACTGTCATGTACGTGAGATATCTGGGCAGAGCCCAATATTTGTGTCGTTTGACACTGTCGCATACGCAATCCTGTCAGTTTTGCCAAAAAGCTGTTAAGTTCAGAAAATCAATTTTTTACACTGAACTTCAAACGCCATAACTTTTTCCTTAAAAATTATTTTTTATCCGTTCATAAAATGTTATAAAATTCACGGATCTAATTTTTATTCAAGACATTTCACAAGATTTGGGTGTCCGGAAGCCAAGTTATGGTCCGCCGAAGTTGGTCAAAAATCAGATTTTACCAAAACTTACAATTCCTCCAGTTTTCCAAAACTCACAATTTAAAACCAAACCATTCACAACCAAATCCATTCTAATTATTCCTCAAACATATCAACTCCTAAATCCTTCAATCTATTCAAAAAATTCCAACATTAAACATCAACTCATCATCAAACTTCTCATATATCACATATATACATATTCAATAACTTCACAATCATTTCCTCACCTAAGTTCCCCAATTCACATCATTATACTCATCATACATCACATATATACACAGTTAACCACCAAATATAACAATTCATAGTATTCACGCTTATCTTATGGCAATTAACCTAAGTTTCACGCAACATTATATATTAACTATAAGAAACTGAAACCATACATTGGCCGATTTCTCCTCAATCTTAAACACCATCGAAAGCCTCTTCTCCACAAGTTTCAAAGTTTTCAATTTGCCAATTTAGCTAGCCCCAACCACCAAAGCTCCAAGTCAAGCACTCAAGTTCATCAATTTAACTTCTATCCACATGAATTCAATTTAAATTTCACATAATTTACCAAAATTACACTAGGGTTCCACTAATTCATCGATTTACAAGGATTTAGTAATTTATTTCCTTACCCATGGATACTTGGGGCACAACCCAATAATTACCCAATGCTAGATTACACCTAAAATATTAAAATCATGAGAATCTCTCAATACCCATAACCAAAATGCAAAAACAGAATGGAAGAAGACTTTGGGCAAGAAAATCAAAGTACCTAACCACTTTGTTCGGATAGAATTGAAGAACTCAACGAGTGACGAAGGATTAATGTCGGTCTAGAAAATTCAAAGTTTTTCAAACTCGAATGTCGCAAGTATAGCCTAAATCGACAAATAAGCCTCAATCAGAATTTAGAAGAGTGTCACAAGAATCAAATCAATTATCAAGAGTAGAATCCCGAGTTATTTTTTCTAGGACATGCAATTGAGTGCACATCATTGATTATGAAATTCGAAGATTTTAAATATGGATACGATAATAGTAAAGCAACTAGAATTCAAAACCAATTAACAATTAACAAATAAATTGCAACAATTGGAAACACAAAGTAAATGGCGATCTAACAAACATGCAACTAAGATAATAGCAATAAAAAGGCATGTGACCAAGAAACATGAGATTAAAGTAAAGTAGTGTCAACAAAAGGGATGACAATCAATTAATCTAAGGGTGTGTATGGTTAGAAGAATATTTAAGTATTCGTAAGAATATTTAGATGGGAATATCTTATTCACATGTTTGTTTCAAAGTTTAAAAATATTTTCCCAGGTAAACTTTACTCCCTGGAATCAAAATACCACTTTCATTTCCGTCTCCCTCTGGTTATCTTTAATTCCAATGGAAATAGAATGTATATAACAAAGTAAAAAGACCAAAATACCCTTGTTAATTTAACTCTTCTCCTCTTTGTTCAGATTTTTCCCAACTGATTTCATAAAAAAACGAAACCCTAATAGAGCCCTTCCTCCATGAAAACCAAACCCTAGCGAGTTTTTTTCCCAAATTCATGGAGGCTCCACCGGCGTCGGCACCGCCTTGCCGCCGATTGGACTTGCATGACCACCACGCTCCTTGTTTGCATTTGTGTTCATTATTACAGCTCATCTCGGTTCACCGCAACTGCATTTTTGCCGCCATCGTCACGATTCTGTTCGGATCCTTCGTGTTGTGTGGTGACTGTGGTCGCATCCGGCCTCTCTCCTCTGTTTGAGCTCGGTTGCTCGCACGTCTCTCACCTCCGCGTCTGCTCGAGTTGTGCTTCCTGTTTGTGTTGTCTCCCTCGCCTCTCTCTCTCTCTCCTCGCGTCTTAGCAATAATCATCAATGCATAGAATATTTTTCAAGCACAGAATATTCTTCTTCAGGTAAGGATTTTAAACTGTTAGAGCTGTATGGCTTTCTGCTAGAACTTGTGATTTGACATTATTTATGTTTAGATATTTATTTTTATTTGTTATTTATTTTTTTCTGAATTCTATTTCTGCTAGAATATGTCATGCTAAATTGAATATGGCATATATATTTGTACATGTTATGGTGGATTGAATCAAAGATTGAATGTTGAGGTTGAATGATGAGGTTATAAAACAGAGTTGTGTTTCACCTTTTGATCAAGTATATATAAGACGAAGGCTATGGTGGATTGAATCAAAGGTTGAATGCTGAAGTTATAAAACAGAGTTGTGTTTTTTTTCTACTGATTCTGTTTTCAGTCACATGAAATTAATAAGCATATATTCTGCTGATTCTTTTTGTTTTCTGCTATGGTTATACGACATATATTTGTCCATTGAATACTTTTTTCCAATTTTTTGCCCCTTACTCTCAAGAATAATTATTGCATACTGTAATGAGTCCAGTGACATTACATGGGTGAACCAGGTTTGACAATTTAAAGCTGTGAAAGAACAATTATCTCTTCACTGTTGCTAAGAGAGAAAAGTTTGAAGGTAGTTCATGTGTATAAGTCATGTCCAAGCTTAGCTTTGTTGGAAAGGCGAATTGATTGTGCTTTACTTATTTGAATTTGAATTTTCACTTTTGTTTCAATTGATTATGTGAGATCATTTCAAATTTTCAATACATGGATATCAGGATATGTACCCATATGAATCTCACCCACGTGTTCATATTCTTTTGGTTTTAGTAATTATCTTAGTTGTTGGATTATGTATAATCTTGCAGCTTCACAAATAGTTGATGACTTAAGTTATTGTCATCTTCTTGTTATAGATAACAATTTAAGAATTTCTCTCCAAATATTAACAATTAATGTGACTCTTTTACTTTTTGCTGATTTGAAAAATGGTCTATACTTTTTTGTTGCTATTAATTTACATCTAAATTGGGATATTTGAGTATTTTGTGTTAATTTATTTTTTTATTATGGTAATTGTGTATATCAGTTCGTGGAAGATTGCATTAGTTTGATTTTGGTGTGCAGAACCTCTTCCCTGGGTTGTGGTTGTCGGAGGTTACAGCTGATTCATACAAGGTTCCTAAAGAGAAGGCTACCAATGTATAATAATTTCAGTCTCCTCTTCATTTTTAATGATGCTGTTCAACTTTTTATTTGATTTAGCTGTTAATTATTTTTTCTATTTTCAGAGGTAGCATTCAGATTAGTAACTTGGTTTGAAGGCAGCACGCACCTGCCTTTTGTTCCTTCCAATGCTAGTTTTGATTTAATAAGTATAATTCATTCTTTTGTGTTTATAAGAATAATTTCTCAAGAGAGAAATAAAAATGATCGATTGATATCATATAAAGCTGTGTAGTTTTAAGGACAAAGCTATGATAGTGTTTAAATTAATAGATTCAAGATTGTGGCACTTGTATATTCAAAGTTGCTTTGGTACCTAGTAGTGTTAGATTAGTAGTCTCTTCATGACTTGGTATATTTGAACTTTTATAAGATTGCATTGCTCCTTTCCCTCATGACCTCCAATCCTGTTTAGAGATTCTTGCTTATGTATTCTTTAGATTTAGCCCAACTCATGGGATAGAATCACAAGTTTTGTCATGCTTTCATGTGGAGCAAGAACTATGAGATTACTTATTTGGGATTCTGCAACTGTGTTTGAAGTGTGTCCAGCTGAATGATTTGGGGATATGAGATATTGTCTTGTTCAAATTATCTATATCTAAAAAAGTGACTTTTTCTAATCTATGATTTAAGTATTTTCTGTTAATTTAATTGTGATATTTGTTATTAGGCATATTTTAGTAAATTTAATTGTGATAATATTAATTTCAATTAAACATTGTTATTAGGGGTATCATAGTAAATTTATTAGTAGAGATATTTTTGTAAATTCACAAAAATTTCAATGTAAAAAAAAATAATAATATTCGATTAATTTTATATTTAATTTTTTAAAAAATTAAAAAATTTGATATTGGGGGTAATTTTGGAAAATAAATATTCTTTTCTAAAAATAATTATATTGAATTTATCTTGAAAAGTCTAAAAAATTTAATTAAAAATATTTTATTTTATTATATTCATATTTAATTAATATATTTACTAAATTTAATCATTAATATTCTATATATGAACCAAATAAAAACTAACACATTCCTAGCCATATTATTAATATTCCATGGATTTTACTTTTACAAACCAATCATAGGAATACTATATACTTGGTAATACTATTCTAAGAAATGATATTGCTAGTAATAATATTCCTAAGCATAAAAACTAATCCTTCAACCAAACATACCCTAAAGGGCGTTGGCTAGAGGTGAGAACTAGGCTTCCTATCCTTGTTGTTAACCATAAACATGATAATTAGAAAGAGTATTCCTACTTCGTCATCCTCTAACATGGAAGAAAAGTCAAGTAGGCATAGCTGATTTTAATCCACAAGTCTTAGCCAACTCACTAATTTAACTTAGTGAAAGACTAGTGTTAGTGGAAACCAAACAAACTAACGACCTTGAATTGCCAATCAGGATTGGACATTAACAACTCAAGGATGCCCAATTACTCAACCCCCAAGCCAAGAAAGAAAATCTACTCCATACTCAAAGTAAACATTTTATCAAACACTTGGTGAGTAAGAAAAGGAACATCATGTAATTGAGAAAATTAAACACAATTAAATCTACTCACTACTAATTATCAATAATAATAACAACTCAATTAACACAGATAAATCATGAAAACTTCAATGCATAAATATAAATTCAAAATTAACACGATCCATAAACTAACAATCTAACAGAAAGTAGCTATCAATGTTTTTAAGTGAAATTAAACTAGAGAAACTACAATTAAAGTAACAAAATAGAAATTCAATAAGATCTAATTCAAAAATTAGGACAAAATATAACCAAAGAGTACTAAAACCTAGAGAGAAGGAACAGTTTCTCTCTTTAGAAATCTAAGAATAAAAAACTAGCTAAAAATTTTGCAATTGTGTGTATGCTTGAGTATCTCCATCCTCATTCAATTTTTGGCCCTTCTCCATTCGGAATTGAGTTAATTTGGGTCCAAGAATAGTCCAGAAATCATTGATACGTGCAATTCTAAGAAAATCACACGCTTCGTGTCATGCGTACGCATGCGTCATAGGTACGTGCGAATGCCAAATCATCAATTCTTCAAGTCTTCGTGATCCTTACACTTTTGCATGCTTCCATTCCATCTTCTAAGCCAGTCTCGGCCTGTAGATCCTAAATTACTCAGCAAACACATCACGTCATCGAATGGTAATAGAAGAGGTGATGCATGTGCATTTGAGCTAGATTAGTTAGTCTATAGTTTAGTTTTATAAAATTTCTAGATAATAAACATTTCATAAAATTTCTACCTAATAAACAAGTGTTTGCATGAAATATCTCTGCATGTGATGGATCATCAAGCATGATATAAAATTGTGACTATTTCGTGAAGAAACAAAAGTCATTTAATGCAATAAATGATGCTAAGTGAATGTGTTGATTAAGAGGATTATATTGCACTGAAATATGATAATATATCTTGTATTGATTCATGAAATATCAAACTTTGATGCACTTGAATTGTTTGATGATAGGTGAAGCATGGATAGATGAAGCAGAGACAAGCACATGCCAACTTGGAGTGTTGGCAAATCCTACTGCAAGGAGCCTTGCCTCAAGGAATGCCAATTCTAAAGAAGCAGGGCATTGGCAACCCCCAATATAGGGGCATTACTTTAAAGAACACCAACTATGGAAGAAATGTGCCATTGGCCTGGCAACACCTACTTGTACTGGCATTATCATGAAACAACGGCCATGCTTAACGAGGAAATCCTGGAGCTAACTCCCCACCGTTGGCAACACCTACTTGTACTGGTGTTATCATGAAACAACGCCCATGCTTAATGAGGAAATCCTGGAGCTAATTCCCTGGAATTGGAAATTTCTACTTACACTGGCGTTATCATGAAACAACGCCCATGCTTAATGAGAAAATCCTGGAGCTAACTCCCTAGCGTTGGCAACTTGAGAAACAAGAGAAGTTATCCTGGAACAATGCCAAGTAACTCCTGGAGCTAACTCCTTGGTGTGGGAAACTTGAGAAACAAGAGAAGTTATCCTGGAACAATGCCCAAACATGAAATCCCTTGAGGAGTGTGGCATTGGCAACAGGAGCAGACGATTCCCTCGTCTCTGGTTTTATTTGAATCCAAAACTCTTCTGCCGTGCCTCAGGCCTTACAACTTCGTTGAAATAAGAGCTGAAGCACCAATCTCTTTTGCTTTGAATCCTAGCATCCAGAGGTGGGAAACTATAGAATTTCTTTTTTGCCCGCAGAAGGCCTTATTTTTGAGTAGAGAGGGCAATTGAATCTGTCGTCATCCTTCGCTTTTGTGGGACTCGAATCCACTACTACATAGGCTTTTTTTTCCTTGTTCTACCGAGAAGATTGTTTAGAACCTTCGGGGAGTTCTCCGCACAAAGGAAATTTATGAAACACTACCTAAGCAAACCAAACTGCTACGCTCCTGCACCAATTGCGGTGCAATAAAGTTGTAATTCACAATCCAAGACTTCAGATAGGGTAATAGGCTCGAGAGATGTAAATCCAGACTTCTTGAACTCAATCCTGTAAAGAGGACACCTGATCCACGCTCTCTTCCCTTGGTAAAGAGGAATTTGAAATCTAAATCAATCACAAAGATTCAAAGAAGTTATCTCCTAACAACGCCAAGACAAGCCCTGGAGAGTGCTCCTAACATTGGCAATGCCAAGATTCAAAGGAGTTATCTCCTAACAACACCCAAATAAACTGGCGCCAGCCTGAGATAACGCCAGCGATGAGTTAGGGTTGCAAGCATCAGTGCTCACGCGTACCCTAACCAATAAGCACCGGAATCCTTGCATAAGCATACAATTTGGAGTTCACCGCACTATCACTTAGTGACTTTACTCACTAAGAAATCATAAGCAATTCTTCAATCCATTCCAATTGAGAGAATCCTTTGTGCATAGTTCTTTTCTTGCTTGGGGACAAGCAAGATCTTAAGTTTGGTGTTGTGATGCATGTGCATCAGAGCTAGTTTAGTTAGCTAATTTAGTTAGTCTATAGTTTAGTTTCATACAATTTCTAGCTAATAAACAAATGTTTGCATGAAATATCTCTACATGTAATAAATCATCAAGCAAGAATGGAAATCGTGACTATTTCATGAAGAAACAAGAGACATTTGATGCAATAAATGATGCCAAGTGAATATGATGATTAAGAGGATTATATTGCACTGAAATATGATAATATATCTTGTATTGATTCATGAAAGATCAAACTTTGATACACTTGAATTGTTTGATGATAGGTGAAGCAGAGAGAAGAGCATGCCAACTTGGAGCGTTGGCAACGACCACTACAAGGGGTGTTGCCTCAAGGAATGCCAATTCTAAAGAAGCAGGGCATTGACAATACCCAATATAGGGGGTGTTACTTCAAGGAACGCCAACTAAGGAAGCAATGTGGCATTGGCAACGCCTACATTAACTGGCGTTCTCATGAAATAATGCCCATGCTTAATGAGAAAATCCTGGAGCTAACTCCTTGGCATTGGAAATGCCTACTTGTACTGGCGTTATTATGAAACAACGCCCATGCTTAGTGAAGAAATCTTGGAGCTAGCTCCCTGGCATTGGCAACGCCTACTTATACTGGTGTTATCATGAAACAACTTCCATGCTTAATGAGGAAATCTTGGAGCTAACTCCCTGGCGTTGTCAACTTGAGAAACAAGGGAAGTTATCCTGGGACAATGCCAAGCAACTCCTGTAGCTAACTCCCTAGCGTTGGCAACTTGAGAAACAAGAAACGTTATACTGGAACAACACCCAACCACGAAAGCCCTTGAGGAGTGTGACTTTGGCAACACCAAGATTCAAAGAAGTTATCTCCTAACAACGCCAAGAGAAGCCTTGAAGAGTGCTCCTAGCGTTGGCAATGCCAAGATTCAAAGGAGTTATCTCTTAACAATGCCAAGCAACCTTGGAAGGTGGACCTTGGCATTGGCAACGCCCAAATAAACTAGTGCCACCTTGAGATAATAGTTACGTTGAGTTAGGGTTGCAAGCATCAGAGCTTATGCGAATGCGTGAGTCAGGCCTGCGCATGACCAGTGGCATGAATCAAGTTTTAGGCATTGGCAGTGCCACGTTAAACTGGAACCCCCTCAAGATAACACCTGCGATGACTTTGGGGTGTAAACTTTAGTGTTCACGCATACGCGTGGGCTGCGCGTACGCGTGACAATTGACACCAACGGCAAAAATCAAGAGCGCCCGTTTCATATAACGCCAGGTGGGCGTTGCCAATGCCAGCAAAAGGGGGTGTTATGGAGCAAATAACGCCCAAGGCCTAAAGGAAGTCCAAAGCCCAGCAAAGCCCACTCTGGAAGTAGAATTTGAAAGCACTTAAGGAGCAGAGAAATAGTATAAATAGGAGGGGGGTTTGAACTGAGGGAGGACTTTTGTTTTGAGCTTTACGTGACTTCACTTTTTGCTTATACTGAACTTTGAGTTTATTTTTCCAGTCTTTACTTTTTCCAGTTTTTGTTTCTTGGTAAGAGAGCTATGAGTCACTAAACCCCGATTCATTTGGGGGAGAAGCTTTGTTTTGATTCCAATGAATTGATATTATTATTCTTCTTCTCAATTCAATTATTGTTTATATAAGAGAGTTTTTGTGCTTCATAGATCTAATTCTATCGAGAGAGGGATTAGATCTATTTGAATTCTATGATAAGCTTGAGAAAGGATTCATAGAATTCAGTTTGAAACTCTTCTCTCATAACTCTCTTGATTGATAATCCTTAGCTTGATATGTTAGATGTAATCACTTTGAATTGAGATCTTGAGGGTTGTATGGCTTGAGATTAAAAATTGAACTTCACATTTTCTCATGAGAAATAGATCAAGACATTGGGGATTGATTATGTTGAGAGAAATGATTGAGAATGAGTTGAGAATCATTGATTCAGGAAGAATTAAAATATCTCCAATCCTTAATGATTTCATCCATTATCGTTTCTTCACTTATTTCAATTTCTCATTCTGATTGCTTGCTTTAGTTTCCTTTCCGAATTACTAATTTCTACTTGATTCCCATTATCCCCAATTCCCTTTATATTCCAGCACTTTAATTCCATTGTCATTCATTCTTCCACATTTACAATTCTTGAAATTTAAGTTTATGCACTTTAATTTCCAGTTATTTACATTCACACTTTTTACTTTCAATCAATTATTTTCTTGCTCTTTACGTTTCATGCAATTTACTTTATTATCAAGTTATCTAAGATTTGAACTAACTTCATCAATTTGCTTGTGTAACTAGAATATTCGATTAATTAAAATTTCTTAATCTCTCAATCCTCGTGGGATTGACCTCACTCATAGTGAATTATTACTTGATCACGACCCGGTGCACTTGTTGGTGGAATTTGTTCTTCAAATTTGTATAAAGTTTTTGGCGCCTTTGCCAGGGATTGATCTATATTGACAATGATTAAGTTAGTTAGCTACCTAGATTAAACATTTTTCTTTTATTTTGTTACTTAGCTTAATTTTGGTTTGCATATTTTGCTTTTACGTTTGATGCCATTCAATTGCTCATTATATATAATTTCATTTTAGTTTTAGCATGCTAATTGTATAAGATTTTGTATTATCTAACTCTAATTACACTCTGTGATAGAGTGGCCATTTCCACTTGTTTCTTTGATTGTCTTTGTGTATGCCAATTGGTAAAAGAGGTGAATCAACCTCATTATTTGATTTAGAATCTGAAAAGACTTTCTAGAGATGAAAAGAGAAGCAAGGGGCAAGAGAGTGGTTGGAGAAGAGGAAGAAGAAGATTCAGACCAAGTCATGGAGGAAGAAATTCACAACCACAATGAAGGAGTTAGTAACAATCATGTTCAACCAACTAGAAGGACTTTGGAATCTTACACTAATTCCAACCCTGAAAATTGTGGAAGCAACATTCTTACTCCCAACATTCATGCCAACAACTTTGAGCTCAAACCCTAACTAATCACCTTAGTCCAACAAAATTGCCAATATGGAGGAAGTACCCAAGAAGATCCCAACCAACATTTGTCTACATTCCTGAGAATATGTGGCACTGTCAAGACAAATAGGGTTCATCATGACATCTATAAATTACTTCTATTTCCCTTCTCCCTGAGGGATAGAGCATACCAATGGCTAGAGACTTTTTCTAAGGAGAACATCACCACTTGGGATGATTTGGTTAATTAGTTCTTGACCAAATTTTTTCCCCTCAAAGGATCATCAAGCTTAGAAATGAGGTTTAGACATTCAAACAACTTAAAGGGGAGTCAATCAGTGAAACTTGGGAAAGATACAAAGGACTACTGAGGAAATGCCCACCCAACATGTTCACTGATTGGGTGCAACTGCAGATTTTCTATGAGGGCATAACCCAAGCAACAAGAAATTCATTAGATAACTCAGCAGGAGACTCACTCCACATGAAGAAAACTCTCAAAGAAGCAATGAAGCTCATTGAAATTATGGCAAACAACCAATATTTTTACTCTTCGGAGAGAAACATTAATCCAAAGATAGGAATGTTGGAGCTTGATGTGGTCAATGCTATCTTGGCTTAGAATAAGCTCATGAAACAACAATTTCAGCAACAAATGGATTTGGTGAATAAGAGAATGGATGGAATGCAAGGTGCTACTGCTAATAGACAACATCAAGCTCATGGTTCAAATGGAGTAAACCAAATTGAAGAGAAGTTTGAACCATTCACCTATGAGCAATTGGTGCACAGAACTAGCTCCGCAATATTCGTACAGATAGACCGGCAAGTGTACCGGGTCATCCAAGTAATACCTCAGGTGAGTGAGGGTCGATCCCACGGAGATTGTTGGTTTGAACAAGCAATGGCTATCTTGTAGATCTTAGTCAGGCAGATAGAAAAAATGATTGTTGTGGAAAATTAAATAAGACAGAATAAATAAATAAAATGTTACTAGATATTTGTGAAATCAATAGTATGAGAATGGTTGAGGCTTCGGAGATGCTTCTTCCTTCTGGATCAACTTTTCTCACCATCTACTCCAACTTCTAATTGATTCATTCCATGGCAGGCTATAAATGATTAATGCCGGGTCAGCGGTCATTAATCTTCTTTGCTTCCGATCAAACGCCGGGTCAGCGGTCATCCAATCTGAACGGGGATAAAGCTCCAGTAATTGTTCCCTTGGTGATCCTACTCAAAATGCCACAGACAAGGTTGGATTTTACAGATCAGAGAACTCTACTCCTTGGATTCTAGCCTATACCACAAAGGCCCTGATTCCCACGTACCTCGGCTGAACTGATGTCTCGAGAAGTCCCCAGCGAAGTCATGGATTAGCCGTCTAAGAGATGTATAATCAAGCTTGTGGTTCAGTACTATCCCGTCAATGACTCGTAAAAACCCATGTGAATAGGGATGACAGTCAAGTTACACTCCCAATTCATTAGGATGAAGAACGAAGATACATCTTAGAATAGAATCAAGCATAGATTAAGACAGAATAGTGATATTATTAATTAATAAGAATCAGCAAAGCTCCTAACTTTAACCTAGGAGGTTAGTGACACATACTGTACAAAAGTGATATAAAACATGTAGAGTAGGCAAGAGATGTTGTGGAAGATCTTAAACATGGGTGATATTCTCTTATATATACTAATCTGATAACTAAGAATTATAGAAATAAGATAAACTAGTCTTGTAGTGTGAAAATCTACTTTTCGGGCCCACTTGGTGAGTATTTGGGCTGAGCTTGAGTGAAGCCATGAGTTGGTACTCTCTTTTGGGCGTCCAATACCAGCTTTGGACTTCTGAATGGACGTTGAATGCCAGCTACCCTCTTTTGGGCGTTGGACACCAGGAATGGGACTGGTGGCTGGCGTTGAACGCCAGTTTTGGACCTTCATTTCCAGAGTAAAGTATGAACTATTATATATTTCAGGAAAACCTTGGATGTTAGTTTTCCAAAGACATTGAGAGTGTGCCATTTGGACTTCTGTAGCTCCAAAAATTTGCCTTTGAGTGCACAGAGGTCAGATCCTGATAGCATCTGCAGTCCTTTCTCTGTCTCTGAATCAGACTTTACCAAAACTCCTTAATTTCAGCCAGAAAATACCTGAAATCATCATAAAACACACAAACTCAAAGTAGAATCTAAAAATATGAATTTTGCACTAAAACCTATGAAAATATAATAAAACTTAAACAAAACATAATGAAAACTATATGAAAATGATGCCAAAACGCGTATAAAATATCCGCTCATCAGCAATGAAGGATGGAACAAGTCCATGGTAAGAGATTTCTTGTATAGTTTGGAATCAATTAAAGACAAGAATCAATTCGTTAGTAGCATAGTCCAAACCAACAATGAATTCTCATAATCAAACAAGAATGGACATCAATGACTCAAGGGTCACCAAAGTCATCAATTTCAAGCCAAGAGTGGAGAAAAACTAAGTAAAAACTAAGCCAAGTATTTTATCAAACACTTGGTGTGTATGAAAATAAAATAACATTAAATTGCAGTAAAAATAAATTCTAACTACCAAATGCAAGAAAATGATAATAACAACTAAAGAAAGCAATAATCAACATGAAAACATAAATTGCAATAATCGAAATTAAAATTAACAAAAGTATCCATAAACATAAAAATGAAAAATAAAGGAAATAACAAAGAGACGAAGAAGATAAAGACAAGAGAGAGCAAGAAACATAAATGAAGCTACATTAAAACAAGAATTAAATGCTGAAATTAAAGAGAAGTAAACTAAAAACCCTAATTCTAAAGAGAAAGGGGAGCTTCTCTCTCTAGAAAACTAAATAAAACATGTAAAAATATAAACCTAAGTGCTCCCCCCTTCATCCTTCTTCACTTTGGCTTGAAATAGCTTCAGAAATGAGTTGGACTGGGTTTTGGAGGCCCAGAAATCGACCCTAGCAATTTGCATTAATGAGGTCACGTGACGCTTGTCACGCGTGCGTGTGGGCGACGCGCACGCGTCGTTTGGCGCAATTCACTCCCACGTGTACGCGTCGCTTGCAAATCTCCCTTGTGCATACGCGCGCATACTTGTCTGTACGCACACTTGCTGAAAAGCTCCAAATGCTCATTTGTTCATGAATTTTCCACTTTGCATGCTCCTCTTTCATTTTCACCAAGTCATCCCTACCTTATACATCTCAA
Organism: Arachis duranensis; assembly: GCF_000817695.3. NCBI lineage: Eukaryota > Viridiplantae > Streptophyta > Magnoliopsida > Fabales > Fabaceae > Arachis > Arachis duranensis. Next base: position 46,807,926 of record NC_029776.3, on the reverse strand, counting down.
ATCACTCACAAACGACATCAAGGTATCGAATGGAAGGTAAATGGAATAAAATAGGCTAATGTAGGCACGAAAGAGCATGTTTTTATCATCAAGCACAAATCTGGAGGAAAACTCAAAAGCATTCTATTTAAGGGAATAAGTGCAAGTTTATGTGATGAAATCTACTCAAATCAAACAAAAAATTATCGTAAAATATGAATTCATCAGTCCACTTCATGAATAATACTTCCAACTCATCCCAAAATGATCCGTATGTAGACAAATTCAACCCAGGATGGAGGAACCACCCAAATTTTGGGTGGGGAGGAAAGCAAAACCAAGGGCAAAGGAATGGAGATTCTAACAACAATAACTCCCAAAACACAAACACATTCAACCACTGATGAGTAGAGAATTAGTGTTGATCTAGAATTTCTCAAAATAAGATCACTTCGTTGCAAGTATAGCCAAATCAACAACTAACTCTCAACATCAAAGTTTAGATATTCAAATACAAAACATAAACCGAGATCGAGAGTAATTCAACCTCGTGTCGTTCTCCCTAGGAATGCAATTGAAGTGTTATCACTTTTGGTTGTGGGGAAAAAGGGGTTTCAATCAAGCAAAGAACAAAATATTAAAAGAACTAAGATATAAAAGAACTAAGCAATGATCAAAATTGGAATTAATGCAATTAAAAAGGAAACAAGATCAAAACTAGTGAAAATGCTAAGATATGCATAAAAGAGCCTTGACTTGGAAAACAAGAATCCGAGGAATCCTATCATCGCCATAACCACAACTATGGTAATTATGATGATTCAATCTCGCTTAGGCCCAATTTGGGTAAATAACTTAAATAAGTTCTTTTGGAAAAGGAGCTTAAAACACAAGGACTTTTATTAAAAGCAGCTTATAAATAAGTTATTTTGTGTTTGGATTTTTAGTTATAAAAGTACTTATTTTAAAGTTGTAGCGTTTGGATAAATAACTCAAAAAATAAAATTTTTTTATAAAAGATAATGAATATTAAAATAACCATGATAACAAATACTTTCCAATATTGAATGTTGATTTTACATAACCTAATCACTAATATTGTGTATGATATGATAGGTGGAAATAAAAAATAAATATAAAATGCGTGTCAATGTATATTTTATTGCTGTTTTTTATTTTTTATTTTTACTCCTATTAGAACTCTCTTATCCTTTATTGAGGTCAAGAACTTGTTATAATTAACTATGAAAATAATAATAAGCTATAAAATTACATATGAAAAAAATAAAATTAAAACTGAAATTTCATACCACACTTGAATACAAATTTAATAATAAAAAATAGTGATAAAATGATAAAAAAAATTTAGAAGGAATATATGCAGTAAGTTGTTCAGATGTAATATTGTCTGAAAATGTGGAGTATCAATACTTACATCAGATGTTACGTAAAAATGGTGAGACTTGGAACATTGTGTGAGAATGATGGTGGAAGACTAGTGCTTCTAGCAGACCTTGTGTGAAAATGGTAATGAAGGGTCAGTATTTTTCATAGAGTCAAGAAGGAAAGTAGATTTTTTTGTTTTAAAATTATTTTTTTTTAAGTAAGTGGTAGAATGACTTCTCGAGAAGCAAGAAGTCATATATTTCTACTTCTTCAAAAAGCTGCAAATTAACTTTTCGGGAAGTTAAAAGCTTTTTTTAAAATAGTGCCAAACACATAGATTGTGACTTTTCATAATCCAAAAGTTAAAAAAAGTAACTTCTGCTACTTCCCAAAGGTTGGGCTCTTGACAGTTTGTGCCCCGAACACCATTGAAAAAAGGTAAGGAAACTCTTTGCTTTTGTGAATTTGTGTATTTAGAAACCCTACGTATTGATTTATGGTGATTTGTATGGTTTTAGTTAAGTTCTTGCACTTGTTTGAGTTAATTTGGAGCATTGGTTCTTGAATTGGTGGCTTGTTGGTGAGTTGAAGCTTGCTTGGGCTCAAATTGGTGTTTTGTGCTTATTGGAAATCCACTAAGGTATGGTTTCAGTTTTCTCTATATAATATATATCTCTAGACACTTAGGCTAGTGACCCATAGGATAGGTTTGGATTGAATTGATTGTTGGATTTGAGAATGCATGATGGTGTTGTTAAATTGATAATGTGTGATGATGTTAATGCTTGTGATGGTTTTGATGTGTTGAGATGAAAATTATGATGAGGTATGATAAATGAAGCTTATGAGTAATGCGATTTGGTGCAAGTTGTTAATATTGATTATTGAGATGAAAATTATGGAATTGTTGGGTTATAAAGGTGGAATTGATTGATAGAGGTGTTGAATTGGTCAAAATGTAATAGAAGGGTAAAGTATAATATTTAGTAGTGTTTTATGGTGAGATGGACTAGGCTTTGATTTGAGCACTTAGTAAATTTTGATAAAAATGGATTTTTAGTGAACTTTGACGGATCATATCTTGAGCTACAGTTTTTGAAATTGAACAATTTTTATATCAAATTAAAGATAATTCAAAAATCTTTAAAAGGATATAGATTTTGGAGGAAACTAAATTTTGTAGAAAAATATATGATCGTTGGAAATTTGTATCAGAAATCTGAATTCTATGATTTTGTAGAATTTGTGATTTCTTATTTGTGTGCGCATGCACACTACTGTGCGCGTACTCTGATCAGTGGCAAATTTTAACTTGCACGTATGCATAGCCTTGTGCACACGCACACCCTGTGTGTTTTTGAAAAACGTGCGCACGCACAGTCTTGTGCGCACGCACGCACGGGGATTTGGCTGCTATTGGGAGCGCTAGTAATAAACCACTATTTTATGGTTTATCTTGTGCTAAATTGAGTGGTCTTTATCAATTCTTTGCATACTTATTCATAAAATTTGCATGATTTTACAATTCTTTCCCAATCTTGTTCTATGGTTGAAAACTTGCTTCCTAAGCCCTTAAATTGTTAATTCTTAATTTCTCTTTATCCCATTCGATGCCGTGATCCGTGTGTTAAGTGTTTTCAGGCCTTATAGGGTAGGAATGGCTTAGAGGATGGAAAGGAAGCTTGCAAAAATGGAAGGAACACAAGAAACCAAGGAGCTGACCAGCGAGAATCGATGCGCACGCGTACCTAACACGTACGCGCAAATTGACACATTCCCTATCGACGCGGATGCGTACCTGACGTATATGCGTGAACATGCAAAAGACCGCTGACGCGCACACGTACGCGTGACATGCGCCACGTGCAGAAATCGTAGAAAATGCTGGGGGCAATTTTGGGCTAAGTTTGGACCTAGTTTTCGGCCCAGAAATGCCTCAAAACACATTCACACATTCTCAATTTTTAGCTTTTGTTTTAGTTTTTGAATCTTAGGGAGAGATTACTACTTCCTCTAGGATTCTTCGTAGATTTAGAGTTTTTCAGTTTTATACTTTTGAGTTGGATATTGAGAAGAGTTACTACCTCCGTGAAGTTTTTATCATTCTAGTTTGTTTTCTATTCCTTTACTCTTTTTATTCCTCATTTACTTTGTTTAGAGTTATATGGATATCTTCGATTTTGGAATTAATTAATGCAAAGATACCTTTCTATTTAATTTCATTATTTGTTGATTATTTTCAATTGAGTTTAATTGCCATGTCTTTTTCCTACTCCCTTTTCATGTATACGAAGATGACATTCATGTCAATGGAGTAGTCTTCTAACTTGGCTTTGAAGTTGATTAATAGGAGACCCTTGAGTTGGAAGACTCAAGAGTTAAATTGTAGATGGAAATGGTTGGCTGGCTCTCTAGTCACTAACGCTAATCCTTCCCAAGGGAGAGAATTAGGACTTGTGAATCAGAGTTAGCTTAACTACTTGACTTTCTTTCATTTGTTGAGGGTTAATTAAGTAGAAATAATAACCTATTACTATTAATCTTGGAAAATCCAACAAGGATAGAACTTCCGACTAATCTTCTCCTGGCCAAGGCTTTTATTTCAATTACATAAAACCTCTTGTTAATCTACATTACTTTAATTTATAATCATCTACTTGCCCATCCCCCAAACTCCAAATTTCTTGAGAAACTCCTGATCAATAAATAGCACTCTCTTAGCAACTCTTTGGGAGACGACCTGAAAATTCTACTCCCAGTATTTTGTTCTTAATTTTGTGACAACTCTTTATAAATTGATACGCGGAATTTTCATCGTTTAAGAACTGTACTTGCAAACTAAATTTCCATTATAAATTCTTAATTAGTAATTTTCCCTACGTCAATTTTTGGTGCCGTTGCTGGGGAGTTGTAATAGTATGCTAAATTATTGGTTAGTGTAAATATTTTTAAATTTACATATTTGCATATTTTATTTTACTTTATTGCCATGAGCTGTATGTTTCTTTCATTGAATGATGCATTTACTACCTGATCCGAGCTTAGCCAAGTTTGATCCGGAAATTGAAAGAACTATTTCACGTATAAGGCGAGCTCGGCGTCGGTTAGCCTCTGAGGGTGGTGAAGTGGTTACTACCAATTCACCAGTTTTGTCTGAGGACGAATCTGTAGCGTCATTTGAGGAAGAAACAAGCTCCTTTGCTACTGATTCTATTATTTTACGCGCAGGTAATATGGCGGAGCCAAGGAGGATTACTCTCCAGGAAGCAGGATCTCTGGACTTTAGACTACCCCCATTTCAAGCGCGTCATCCAAATTTGGGTGCAGATTTTGAACTGAAGACTGTGCTAATCAATCTTCTGCCTAAGTTTCATAGCTTACTTGCTCAAGAGCCTCTCAAGCACCTAAGAGATTTTCAGACAGCCTGCTCTACTGTTAGGCGTCATGGTGTAGATGAGACTACTATTTTGCTATCTGCCTTCCCTTTTTTGTTGAGGGAAAGGCGAGGGAGTGGTACTACACTCAACCTAAAGCAGTTGTTACTAATTGGGATACACTCAGAAGAGAATTCTTAGACAAATACTTTCTAATTGAAGTTACTGATAGACTGAGGAAAGAAATTTTCTGCATTATCTAAGGCAAATCAGGGACTGTTTATGAGTATTGAAAACGCTTCAGGAATCTCCTAGACTCATGCCCCCACCACATGAAGTCTCAAGGCAAGACTACATTAGATGGTACGAGTAATGGCTCTCTGAAAAAGTACAAGACTACGGAAGAAGCGTGGCAACTGATCACCGATCTACATGAGTCTACTCGGAATGCCAGGCACAGTAACAACCATCCCAAGGCTGTTGCAGAGGTTTTCTCTAGCAGTGAGACTACTGCTCTCACACAGACTTTGAGTGAGATGACCAATATACTAAAGCAGATACAACTGAATCAACAACAACCTCAGCCTCCTCCACAGATGGCCCTTCAGAGAGTGTGCGGAATATGTGCATGCTATACTCATTACACTGATGAATGTCTGTAGCTCCAACAAGAAGACAACACCTTGGTAGCTACCCATAACTTCTATGACCTCCCCAATCCAGGATACTATCAGCAAGGCGGTAATTATAACCAAGGTGGAAACTACAATCAAGGTTGGCAAGACAACTCCAACCAGGGATGGAGGGATAACTCCAACCAAAGGTGGAGAGGTAACTCCAACCAATGATGGAGGGACAACTACAACCAAGGAGGCAGAGACAATGGTGGAAATCAGAGGTGGAACAACAACAACCAGCAGAACTGGTTTCAGCATAACCAAAACCAGCCTTACCGAGCACCTCACCAAAGGCAAGCCCAGGGACCTCAAAACAACCAATATCAAGTCCCTCAAACCAACTACCCCCCTTCCTCTTCCAATGACGAGTTGCTTCAGTCTATTGAGCAGAGACAAAAGACCATGGAGAACACATTTACCTCTACCTTAACCGGTCTGACCTCTGCTGTACAAGCTCTCGTCTCATAGATTGGATCATTAAATACCTCCAACAATCAACCTACAAGCTCTAGTGCACTTCCATCTCATCCTTTACTCAACCCCAAAAGAGGGATCAATACCATTACTTTGAGGTTCGGGACTACACTACCAAAGAGGAATCATGAGGAGCCAAGCTCAAACGGAGACATTCCAATTGAAAGCACTATGGAGGTAGATGATGCTGAAGAAGAGGATGCTGTACAAGACGTGGTTGAAGAAGAAGCAGCTCAACCAAGAAATGGAGCACCAAGGGATGCAGAAGCCACAGGTGGCGCCATTCCTATTCCATTTTCACACCCTCCTAGGAAGCCCAGAAAGCAGATGGAACTAGACCCCAAGATGGTAGGGATCTTCAAAAAGGTTGAGGTAACCATTCCCCTTTTTGATGCTATTCACCAGATACCTAAATATGCTAAGTTTCTAAAAGATTTATGCATGAATAAAGATAAAATACATGATTTAAAAACTATTCCTCTAGGTAGCTCTATTTCTACTTTAATGGGTGCCATACCGAAAAAATGTGGGGATCCGGGTCCATGCATAGTTACTTGTATTATTGATGGTGTACAATTTTCTGACTGCATGTGTGATTTAAGTGCGTGTGTGAGTATTATGCCATTATCTGTATATGATGCTTTGAGGCTTGATGCACGAAAAATTCGTCTCGTAACAAATTTCCTTCGGCAAGTGTACTGAATTGTCGTCAAGTAAAAACTCACTATAAAGTGAGGTCAAATCCCACAGAGATTGATTGATCAAGCAACTTTAATTAGAGGAATGTTCTAGTTGAGCGAACCAGAATTTGATTTGAGATTTGCAGAACATTAAAGTGCAGAAAATTAAATAGCAAAAAAAAATAAATGCTAGAAATAAAGAGCTGAATGTAAATGGCAGAAAGTAAATTGCAGAATCTTAAATGGGAATGGGGGAAATGCTAATAAAAGTAAATGGCAGAAATTAAAGAGAATGGGTAAGATCAGACATGGGGAGTTCATTGGGCTTAGAAGATGTTGCATTCTCCGGATCAAATTCATTTTCATCCCTTCCCCAATCAATGCATTCATTGATCTCCTTGGCAATCTTAAATGAACGAATTCCAATTCCTTGGTAATCCAATCTCTCAGATCTTGATCAATAGCCAATTCCTTGGTCAATTGCTCATGAGAAGAGATGAAGTATGGTCACTAATTATACCACATACATTCCCAAATCAAGTATTGGTAGGATTATAGTCACATATCCATCCAAACCCAATTTGGTCCAGCATGAGAAAGCATTTCTAGCATGATGTCTTCATTCCTCTTCCAAGGTTCCGAAGAGATCCAAATATGAATAGTTTCTTTTCCAAGATAACTACCCAATTGGATGAAGATTGAAAGCTTTCTAGTAAAATCAAGAGAAAAGATACAAAAAAAAATAAAAACTAATATTGATCCATCAAATTGCAGCAGAGCTCCCTAACCCAATGAAATGGGTTTAGTTGTTCATAGCTCTGAAAAATGAAAACAAAGATGGAGAATACGTCATGAAAGTAAAACTAGAAGTTGCAGAGAAAGTAAAATACAGAGAGTAGTTCTATGCCCAAGGCTCCTAAAGTTTCCAACCCCCTTCTAATTCAAAGCTACTCCTATATATACTACTCTTCTGATCTTCTAGTTGGCTCTTCAAATCTTGGGTGTGGGCCTCTGAATCTTGAGTTTGAAGCATTTATCCTCTTTATTGGGCTTAGCTTTGCTTGCAGAGAGAAAATGTGAAGTAGGCAGGGACTTTGGCTCAGGACGTTAGTGGTGTCAACGTTAAGTGAAAGTGTGGGTTCGAGAACGTTAGTGACAATCACCTTTTTCACTAACGTTCCTAACCCAAATATGATCATGTTGACTTCAACGTTAGTGGCACTAACGTGACCACTAACGTTGCCTCTTGGTCCTTCACATACGTTATTGGGACTTACCTTTCCCAATAACGTGGTGAGTCTCCCCTTCTCCTTACGTTAGAGTCCACGTTAACTAGGTTAACATGGCTTCTAACGTAGCAATGCCAATTCTTCGAGAACGTTAGTGACACTTACCTTTGTCACTAACGTTCCAATGTGCCCCTACTTCCCACGTTAGAGTCCACGTTAACTAGGTTAACGTGGCTTCTAACGTAGTCATGCTGGCCATCTCCAACGTTAGTGACAAAGGTGAGTGTCACTAACGTTGGCTCATCACCTCTTTATCCATGTTAGCTTCCACGTTAACAAAGTTAACGTGGGAATTAACGTTGCTCATGGTGGCTCTTGGTGGTTCACCCCAACGTTAGTGACAAAGGTAAGTGTCACTAACGTTGGCGATCAATTGCTCTCTCCACGTTAACTAAGTTAACGTGGCTCATGGAGGCTTGGCCAACGTTAGTGACAAAGGTGAATGTCACTAACGTTGGCTTCTCTTTTGCTCCTTTAACGTTAGAGTCCACATTAACTAAGTTAACGTGGCAACTAACGTGGCCAATTATGAGCTTGGTCCAACGTTAGTGACAAAGGAGAGTGTCACTAACGTTGGCCTTGTTGTCTTCTTCCACGTTAGAGTTCACGTTAACTTAGTTAACGTGACTCTTAATGTGGGCTATGATGGCTTCGAGGGCGTTATTGCCGATTACCTTTCTCACTAACTTTGCAAGCTAGCTCCCATTCCACGTTAGAGGTCACATTAGTTGAACTAACGTGAATGCTAACGTGGTTCTTCTTTGCTTCCTTTGTCCTGAAATCAAGCAGCAAAGTGCATCAAAGTTCTAATCCAAGTCATGAGACATGCATCATCCAATTTGTCATATAATTCATGCAAAATTCTCATGAAATCATGTAAAGTTCACAATGTATGCTTGAAACAAGATGTAAGTGAATATCTACCCAAAACTAGCTTATTTCTTAAGAAAATGCATGAAACTACCATAAAAACAGTAAAGAAATGTCAGTGAAACTGGCCAAAATGCCCTGGCATCAAGGGTCTCTCCCTTAAAAAGGTCGGCAGCATGTTTTGTTTTGGCAGATAAGAGCATTATCTCAGTGGCTGGAATTGCTGAGGACGTACTGGTGAGCATTAAGGGACTGACATTCCCTATTGACTTCTACATTTTGGAGATGCCACTTAATGACTCAGGAAGACCATCATCCATCCTGTTTGGAAGGCCATTTCTGAAGACTTCAAGGTTCAAATTAGATGCCTTTTCAGGAACTTACTCTTTTGAGATAGATGGCAGAACAGTGAGGTTCAATCTGGATGAAGCTATGAAGCACCCACCGGAAGATCACTCCATCTTCCAGTGTGATATTATTGATGAGATTGTGGCTGAAGTCCACCAGGAAGAAGTAGTAGAGATGCACATGGAGCAAGGTGCAAGTGTGGGGACACCCCCTGAGATTAATGAAGATACCTTGCCACCACAAATAGCTCCAGATGATCAAGTGCCTCATCATGAGCAGAAAATGGAGTTGAAGCCCCTTCCACCCCATCTCAAGTATGTTTACCTTGAGGATAATCAGAAGCTCCCAGTTATCCTTGCAAGGGAACTCACTTCCCAATAGGAGGAACAATTGCTTAGTGTGTTGAGACGACACAAGAAGGCCATTGGGTGGAGCTTGGCGAATATAGTAGACATCAGCCCTCAGGTTTGTGAGCACCGTATATTTTTAGAAGAGGGAACAAGGCTTGTCCGTTAACCGCAAAGGCGGCTGAACCCCACCATTCTAGAGGTTTATAAAAAGGAAGTGACCAGGCTGCTTGAAGCTGACATCATCTATCCAATCTCAGATAGTGAATGGGTCAGCCTAGTACAGGTAGTACCAAAGAAGTCTGGAGTAACAACAGTGAAGAATTAGCATGGAAAACTCATTGCAACTAGAGTGCAAAACTCTTGGAGGGTGTGCATTGATTATAGGCGTCTCAACCAGGCCACCCGCAAGGATCACTACCCACTACCTTTCATTGATCAGATGCTTGATCGCCTGTTAGGTAAATCACACTACTATTTTCTAGATGGTTACACTGGCTATTTTCAAATTCATATAGCTTTTGAAGATCAGGAGAAAAATACATTTACATGTCCCTTTGGAACGTTTGCATATAAGAGGATACCTTTTGGCTTATGTAATGCACCGGCTACGTTCCAAAGATGCATGATGAGCATTTTCTCGGATCTTCTTGAGAACTGTATGGAGGTTTTAATAGATAACTTTAGTGTGTATGGTGATTTGTTTAGCCTTTGCTTGGATATTTTAGCTAGAGTATTAGACAGGTGTGTTAGTTCAAACATTGTATTGAATTTTGAAAAATGTCATTTTATGGTAAAACAAGGTATTGTTCTAGGACATGTTGTTTCTAATACTAGTATTTCAGTTGATCCAGCAAAGGTAGATGTCATTTCCTGTTTACCTTACCCCTCCTCTGTGAGGGAAGTCCACTCGTTTCTTGGTCATGTAGGTTTCTACCGGCGATTTATTAAGGACTTCAGTAAGGTAGCAATGCCTTTATCCTGACTGCTGCAAAAGGATGTTGAGTTCGAGCTGAATGTAGACTGCAAGGAGGCGTTTGATAAGTTGAAGACCGCCTTGACACAAGCCCCTATTGTGAGAGGGCCCGACTGGAGTCAACCATTTGAGATAATGTGTGAAACCTCCAACTACGCAGTAGGAGCGGCACTGGCTCAGCGCGAAGATAAGGACCCTTTTATAATTGCCTATGCATCTAAGACTTTAGACGCTCCTCAGTCTAATTATACTACCACTGAAAAAGAGCTTCTGGCTATTGTTTTTGCTCTGGATAAATTCTGAGCCTACTTACTTGGTACTAAGGTGGTAATATACTCGGATCATGCATCTCTAAAATATTTATTAGCTAAGAAAGAGTCCAAACCAAGGCTCATACGTTGGATATTGTTGCTGCAAGAATTTGATTTAGAAATTAAAGATAGGAGTGGTACCCAGAATTTAGTGGCGGATCACTTGAGTCGCCTAGAGCACATTAAGGATGACTCCAATCCTATCAATGATGCTTTTCCCTTTGATAGCTTCCACACAATATATGAAGTAGTTCCTTGGTACGTACCTATAGCTAATTATCTTGTTAGTCGTTCCTTCCTTCCTGATTTTACCAAACATCAGAAGGACAAGCTTAAAAGCGAGTCTGGTGCACGAATTTGTGATTCGCACAACTAACCAGCAAGTGCACTGGGTCGTCCAAGTAATACCTTACGTGAGTAAGGGTCGATCCCACGGAGATTATTGGTTTGAAGCAATCAATGTTTATTTTATTAATCTTAGTCAGGAGGCCAATAAAGTTATTTGGATTTAGTTGTAAGAAGTCAAAGTATTTAAAATTGTAAGTTAAAATAATAGAGAATAATAGCGTTACTTGTTGTGCAGTAATGGGGAATATGTTGGAGTTTTGGAGATGCTTTGTCCTCTGACTTCAACTCTTCCTTGAAATCCTTCAACACACACAAGGCTCCTTCCATGGCAAGCTCTATGTAGGGTGTCACCGTTGTCA
>NC_029776.3:46795689-46795979 GCF_000817695.3 Arachis duranensis | reverse complement strand
CTTCAGGTTATGACGTGTTTTGGGCGTTCAACTCCGGATCATGACGTTTTCCTGGCGTTTAACTCCAGACAGCAGCATGAATTTGGCGTTCAACGCCAAGTTACGTTGTCTATCTTCGCACAAAGTATGGACTATTATATATTTCTGGAAAGCCCTAGATGTCTACTTTCCAACGCCGTTGAGAGCCCGCCCATTGGACTTCTGTAGCTCCAGAAAATCCATTCCGAGTGCAGGGAGGTCAGGATCCAACAACATCAGCAGTCCTTTTTCAGCCTAAGTCAGATTTTTGC
>NC_029776.3:46788825-46789204 GCF_000817695.3 Arachis duranensis | reverse complement strand
TTCCTCTCTGGGCTCTGATTGTCCTCAGAGGGATTTTGAGTAGACATCTGTTCATTTCTTAGCTTCCTGCTGCTTTGAAGTGAGGTATTTAATGTTTTCCCACTTCTTAATTGAACTGCTTGGCATTCTTCTGCTATTTGTTTTAACAGTTGTTTTTCTGTCTGCTTTAATTGCACTTCCATATTCCTGTTAGCCATTCTTGTTTCCTGTAATATTTCCTTGAATTCGGCTAGCTGCTGAGTTAGAAAGTCCAATTGCTGATTAATTTCATTAGCCTGATCCACCGGACTGAGTTCTACAGTTACTGTTTTAGCTTCTTCTTTCATGGAAGATTCACTTCTTAGGTACAGATGCTGATTTCTGGCAACTGTATCAATGA
>NC_029776.3:46788323-46788725 GCF_000817695.3 Arachis duranensis | reverse complement strand
ATATCCATCCAGGAAGCAGTAGTATTCATGACCTGCTAGTCTTTCTAGCATCTGGTCAATGAATGGTAAAGGAAAATGATCTTTTCTGGTGGCTGTATTGAGCCTTCTATAATCAATACACATACGCCACCCTGTAACTGTTCTTGTAGGAACCAGTTCATTTTTTTCATTGTGAACCACTGTCATTCCTCCCTTTTTAGGGACAACTTGGACAGGGCTTACCCAGGGGCTGTCAGAAATAGGATAAATAATCCCAGCCTCTAGTAATTTAGTGACCTCCTTTTGCACCACTTCCTTTATGGCTGGATTCAGCCGCCTTTGTGGTTGAACCACTGGCTTGGCGTCATCCTCCAGCAAGATTTTGTGCATGCATCTGGCTGGGCTAATGCCCTTAAGATCACT
>NC_029776.3:46785279-46785726 GCF_000817695.3 Arachis duranensis | reverse complement strand
ACCTCACTCATGTGAGTTATTATTACTTGATGCGACTCGGTACACTTGCCGGTGAGTTTTGTGTTGGATCGTTTTCCACACATCAAGTTTTTGGCGCCGTTGCCGGGGATTGAAATAGATTGACAATGATTAAGTGAAGTGGAGGTCTAGATTAAGCATTTTACTTTTCTGTTATTCTAACTCTTACTAACACACTAACTGTTTGAATTTTTGTTTAAACTAACTAAACCTTCATTCTAACCACAGATTGAAGTTCCATAGTGTTTCTGGGTTTGTGTGTTTATTGCTGTGTGTTTGTATGTCAGGTATAGGGAGATCCTCTCCTATCATCTCTGAAATTGATCCAAGAACTCTTCGGAGAATAAGAAGAGCTGAAAGAGGGAAGTACATTGTTGGAGAAGAAGAAGAATCTGAGGAGGAATTCCAAGATATGGAAGGAGATACCAG
>NC_029776.3:46781016-46785118 GCF_000817695.3 Arachis duranensis | reverse complement strand
CAAGCCACAACTCATCACTCTGGTGCAAAACAATTGTTCTTTTGGAGGAGGGCCTTTGGAGGATCCAAACCAACATTTGTCTACTTTCTTGAGAATCTGTGACACAGTGAAAACAAATGGGGTACCTCCTGACAGCTACAAGTTGCTACTCTTCCCATTCTCTCTTAGAGATAAAGCCACTCAATGGCTAGAGACTTTTCCAAAAGAAAGCATCAACACTTGGGATGACTTAGTGAGCAAGTTTCTTGCCAAATTCTACCCCCCTCAAAGAGTCCTAAGGTTGAAGACAGAGGTTCAAACATTCACTCAAATGGAGGCCGAGAACTTATATGAAGCATGGGAGAGATATAAGGCTCTATTGAGGAAATGTCCACCAGAGATGTTCACTGAGTGGGATAAGTTGCAAAACTTCTATGAGGGACTCACTCTTAAAGCTCAAGAAGCCCTTGATCATTCTGCAGGAGGCTCTTTACAACTCATGAAGACCACAGAGGAAGCTCAAAACCTCATTGAGATGGTGGCCAACAACCAATATTTCTTTGCTCATCAAAGACAATGCCAACCATCACAGAAGTCTATGGGGATACTTACAATCCATCTTGGAAGAACCATCCCAACCTCAGATGGGGAGACAACCATAATCAAAACCAACAACCATGGCAAAGAAACATAGGTCAGAACAATTGGAAAAACACAAACCACAACCCCCAGCCAAACACTAACCAAAATACATATAGAAAACCACAAAATAACTACCCCAACTCTAACCATTATCCACCTAACAACCACGCAACAATTCAAAACACCTATCATCATCCATCAACACCCCAAAACCAACCAATTTCACAAGAATCCCAGAGGATCACTAATCTAGAGCTGCTCATGGAGAAACTGATGAAGAACCAAGAATTGACAACAAAGAACCAAGAAGCCTCCATGAAGAACTTGGAAAGGCAAATTGGGCAAATCTCCAAGCAGATTTCTGTTGAAAAACCATCAAGTTCACTACCTAGTGACACCATTCCCAACCCAAAGGAAGAATGCAAGGTTGTGCAACTAAGAAGTGGAAGGGTGTTGACAGATGGTAACCAAAGAGCAACAGAGAAGCTTATGGAGAATGACACTGAGCCAACAAAGAAGGATGAAACCATCAACCAAGACAAGATAAGCAAGAGTGCTTCAGAAAAGCTCACAGAGGAAGACAACAAGCCACAGAATTTAAAGAAAGGCAAGCAAATCATGGAGGAACCAATTCCAAAATAGCATCAAGTGGTGAAGAGCTCAACACCACCACTGCCTTACCCACAAAGATTTCACAAGGAAACAAAGGACCAGCACTTCCATAAATTTCTTGAAACTTTCAAGAAGTTAGAGGCTGGAAATCAACATACCTTTAGCTGAGGCATTGGAGCAAATGCCTCTGTATGCCAAGTTCTTGAAGGAGCTCATCAACAAGAAGAGAAGTTGGAATGAAAAGGAGACTGTAATGCTTAGTGAAGAATGCAGTGCTCTCATTAAAAAGGGACTCCCTCCCAAGCTTGAAGACCCTGGAGGTTTCTTCTTACCATGCACCATTGGAAACCTGTTTATTAACAAAGGGATGTGCGATCTAGGAGCAAGCATAAATCTAATCCCATATTCTCTAGTGAAAAAGCTTGGCATAGAGGAGATGAAACCAACAGAAATGACTTTGGAATTGGTAGATCAATCAATAATCCATCCTAAGGGGCTGATTGAGAACCTTTTAGTTAAGGTTGACAAGTTTATCTACCCGGCAGACTTTGTGATCCTAGACTCTTCAGGAAATGGAAGTGACTCTATAATACTTGGTAGACCATTTTTGGCCACTGCTAGAGCCATTGTGGACATAGAGCAAGGAGAGTTAACCCTTAGGATGCATGAGGAGAGCATCATCTTGAAAGTCTTCCCAGAATCACAAATGGATGAAGAAACAAGCAGGATGAGTGATGACCTTCTTTCAAAGCAATCAACTGAAAAGGAAATGAAACAGATAAACAAACAAATACAAGAAGAAAAGGGGATTCACAAGGAAGCAGGGGTGATCAGCAAGAAGGAAGGCATCACAACTCAAGTAATTGCCAAGAAAGGAAGATCAACAAGCAAGAAAAAGGTGAAGAACAAGAAAAAGGCTCACAAAGGGTGGAAGAACAAGAAAATCCCAACTGAAGGATTCTCTAAGGGTGATAAGGTGCAATTAATATACCAACAGTAGGGAGCAGAAGATTATTACACTGTCAACCAAATTCTTTCTCTTGAGCATATGGAAATTGAGCATCAAAGCACTCAGAGAAAGCTGACAGTGAGAGGTGACAAGCTGAGACATCACCAACATCAACCACCTTAAAGGGAGGTTAATGTCAAGCTAATGACAATAAAAGAGCGCTTCATGGGAGGCAACCCATGGTTTAAGATTTCTGTTCTCTCTTTTATTTAATAAGCTATGATTCCTCTGAATATGATTTTGAATTTTCATGCCTGGTGAATGCATATATCATTTTGAAGCACATGGCAAACTTCTAAGTTTGGTGTACCTTAAGGCACACCCAAGTTCATTATTCAAAGAAGAGTATTGTCTTTTAGAGCATATGCATAAGTCTTTTGATAAAGCATGTGACCAAACACTAAGTTTGGTGTCTGCATAATCAGAGGATCATTTTCCAATCAGGGACTCAAAACCATATAGACAAGGAATCATACATCAATATTTTAAAAAAAAAATACATCAATTGTGAGATTGGTTTACAATTGCTAAGCCATTCCCTAAATAAAAGATAAGTTTGGTGTTCACCAACCTTTAACATCTTTAATTAAGGGACACAATTGACCACAAAAACATTTTTCATAATAATAAACAATTAATATTTCTTTTAGTGCAAATTAATTGCCAACGGCCATATTAATGATCTAAGGCTAGTTATCTTGATCCTTGCAGGAGAAAAAAATTAAGACAAAACTCAAGGAAGGGCCACGGCTAGGAGGAGTCATGTGAGGAAGGTCACATGTGTCTAGGAGAACGTGCTCATAGGGGACAAAATTTGCATGCATGCAACATTGGACACCGAAGTACATGCAACCAATAGGAGGAGAATCCTCGTCAAGCCTCAACCATGCATGCAAGCCGTCCATTTCATGCATTCTTTGAATGAGCAAACCAATCTCAGCCTTTCATGAACACTCACGATCCCCTCCTCATTCATTCATTATGGTTTTGTTGAAAAGCTTGGAAACATGGCCTATAAATAGCCGTTGCACCAACACGGCATACACTTTCTTTTATTCAAGCCACTTTCACATTAAAACCATATTCTCTTCCACTTCCAAAACCAACATAATTTCCTTGCCTCACACATAAAAACCGAACCAAGGTTCACCCCAAACACAACACATATTTCTTCTTCTACTCTCACTTCTTCCTTCTTTTCACTTTAATTCTAATGGCCTCCTCAAGCTCACAAAGAAGGCCGGGAAAAGAGCCTATGATAACCGAACCCCCAACCTTTGATGCAACCAAATTTAGATCCCAATTCCATGAAGGGAGATATCATAGGTTCATGGTGGCAAAGAATGTTATCTATGAAAAAGGCCTTGATTTGAAGGAGGGAGAATACCCCATAATGAGGCAGATTACTAGAGAAAGAAGGTGGGAACTCTTGTGTGCTCCTCTGACTGACATCAGTGCAGTAATGATTAGGGAGTTCTATGCAAATGCTGCCAAAGAAAACAAAAATAGTGCTCCCTACACAAGTTATGTCAGAGGGGTTGAAGTGAGTTTTAGCCCTGCTGCTATCACAAGAGCTCTCAAGTTGAGAACCATAACCTATCCAGAGCTTAGTTATGAGGATAGATTGCAACGACAAAATAATCCTGATGAGATCCTGCAAGGGATATGCATGGAAAATACAGATTGGGAAAGAGATTCAAAGGGGATTCCAAGTCACATAAGGAGGATAAATCTTACTCCTGTGGCTAAAGGATGGTTTGAAATAGTGAGGAGATCTATCCTTCCTACTGGAAATGCCTCTTGGGTCACAATCAAACGAGCACTCTTGACATACTGCATCTTGCATGGAGGTGAGATCAA
>NC_029776.3:46778138-46779031 GCF_000817695.3 Arachis duranensis | reverse complement strand
CTTGAATTTAGTGATACTTTGAGTGGTTGTTTGGTTTATTTTAGGTGAAGAAAAGAAAAGAAAATGAAAAGCGTGGCCTAAGAAGCGTGACACAAGAAAAGGAAAGCGTGGCCAAAGAGGAGAGAAGCGTGCCGCAACTAATGAGGGAAGCAACCTTGCCCTCCACAAGGGCAGACTGCCCTCTAGGAAGGCAGCATTAAGTGACCAAGCCAAGGAAGGCAACTCTGCCCTGCCCACTCCAAGGGCAGATCACAAAATGATGCCTTGGAACCAAGAGAAGCAAACTCTGCCCTTCCCTTGTGGAGAGCAGAATCGGGCTCCATGAGGAAGAAAATCAAGAAGAAAATATCAACTATGCATGCTACAAGGCTCGAGCAAGGGACCATGAGGAAGCCAAAGACTAAGGGTGACTAGCGTGCCAAAAAGCCAAGAGAAAAAGAAGCGTGTTTGCATCGGCCCAGGTTCGAACACGGGCGTGCAATATGGCAACCCTGCCCTGCCCTTGGCGCGGGCAGGGCAGCATTTGAATTGGCACGGTCTTGGCGCACCATTTCTCACTCTGGCGCACCAATTTCCTCGTCCTGGCAGCATCTGGCGCGCGCGTTTCCTCCCTGGTGCACCAAACCGATCCTGCCCTGCCCTTGGCGCGAGCAGGGCAGCGTTTTTCATTCCTGGCAGCACCATCCACACGCACTAACGCCCCCTGGCAGCACCATCCGCACGCACAACGCTCCCTGGCGCACCAAACTTTCCCGCCCTGCCCTTGGCGCGGGCAGGGCAGCCTCTGGCGCACCAACCTCGTGCCAGACTCGCACCAGGACGCACCAGAATCACAACACGCCGCACCAACTCGCACATGGCCGCACCAAATCCATGCACCAAGCTTCATTTTT
>NC_029776.3:46776329-46777146 GCF_000817695.3 Arachis duranensis | reverse complement strand
CCCAGGATCTTTAAGCTTCTCAGGTAAGCTTTTCAGAATGACTGCACTGCATTCTTCAGTGAGGTAAACTTTTTCAGTTTCCCTCCAATCCTTCTTATGACTTAAGATCTCTTTCATGAACTTAGCATAAGAGGGTATTTGCTCAAGCGCTTCTGCAAACGGGATCTTTATTTCAAGAGTCCTGAGATAGTCTGCAAAGCGGGCAAATTGCTTATCCTGTTCCGCTTAGCGGAGTTTTTGAGGATAAAGGCATTTTGGCTTTATATTCCTCAACCTTAGTTGCTGCAGGTTTATTACTTACAGAAGTGGGTTGGGAAGCCTTTTTAGAAAGGTTGTTATCAGCACTTGTATGTGACTGATCCCCCATTGGTGTTTGAATGCCAGGGGTGGAAGCTGGAGTGGCGTTAGACGGAGTGGCGTTAGACGCCACTTCCTTATTTGTTACTGGCGTTTGAACGCCAGAACCATGTTCCCTTTGGGCATTCAACGCCAGATTCATGCTTGTTTCTGGCGTTGAACGCCAGGAATGAGCATGGTCTGGGCGTTCAGCGCCAGCATCATTCCTCTCTGGGCTCTGATTGTCCTCAGAGGGATTTTGAGAAGACATCTGTTCATTTCTTGGCTTCCTGCTGCTTTGAAGTGAGGTATTTAATGTTTTCCCACTTCTTAATTGAACTGCTTGGCATTCTTCTGCTATTTGTTTTGACAGTTGTTTTTCTGTCTGCTTTAATTGCACTTCTATATTCCTGTTAGCCATTCTTGTTTCCTGTAATATTTCCTTGAATTCGGCTAGCTGCTGAGTTAGAAAGTCCAATTG
>NC_029776.3:46769993-46774327 GCF_000817695.3 Arachis duranensis | reverse complement strand
CGCCCAGCCCTCAGGAGTTTGAAGCACGTCACAGTCATTCAATCCCGGAATCCTACTCGGAATACCACAGACAAGGTTTAGGCTTTCCGGATTCTCATGAATGCCGCCATCGATCCGGCTTATACCACAAAGATTCTGATTAAGGAATCTAAGAGACATTCATTCAATCTGATGTAGAACGGAGGTGGTTGTCAGGCACACGTTTATGGATTGAGGAAGGTGATGAGTGTCACGGCTCATCACCTTCTTCACAATTAAGCGCGAATGAACATCTTAGATAAGAACAAGCGTGTTTGAATGGAAAACAAAGGAATTGTATTAAATCATCGAGACGCTGCAGAGCTCCTCACCCCCAACAATGGAGTTTAGAGACTCATGCCGTCATAAAGTATGTAATTCAGATCTAAAAATTTCATGAGGTACAAGATAAGTCTCTAAAAGTTGTTTAAATAGTAAACTAGAAACCTAGGTTTACAGAAAATGAGTAAACTAAGATAATTGGTGCAGAAATCCACTTCTGGGGCCCACTTGGTGTGTGCTGGGGCTGAGACTAAAGCTATCCACGAGTAGAGGCCTTTCTTGGCGTTAAACTTCAGGTTATGAAATTAAAACATACTAAAATCTACATGAAATTACCCCCAAAAAGCGTATAAAATATCCGCTCATCAGAGTCCAAATATTATATATGGGATGACCCATATTTATGGAGATGTGGTGCTGACCAGATAATTAGAGGGTGTGTGCCACAATCAGAATTCCAGTCAATCTTAGAGGCCTGCCACTCTTCAGAGAGTGGTGGACATTTTGGCCCTCAAAGAACAACTAGGAAAAATTTAGGATGTGGATTCTAGTGGCCCACACTATTTAAGGATACCACTACTTTCTGTGAATCTTGTTCCCTATGCCAGATGTTTGGGAATATATCCAAGAGGGATGAGATGCCCCAACAACTTATGTTGTTCTGTGAAATTTTTTATGTTTGGGGCATTGACTTTATGGGTCCATTTCCAAATTCTAATGGTTTCTTATATGTACTATTAGCTGTCGATTATGTTTCTAAATGGGTGGAAGCCATTTCCACTCGTACTGATGATGCTAACACTGTTGTCTCCTTTGTTCGAAATAATATTATCTGTCACCTTGGATCACCACGAGCAATCGTGAGTGATCAAGGCACTCACTTCTGTAACAGGAGATTAACAGGTCTACTAAAGAAACATGGGATTGTTCATATGGTGACGACAACTTACCATCCCCAGACCAATAGACAAGCCGAGGTGTCTAACAGAGAGATAAAGCGTATCCTGGAGAAAGTCGTCAAGCCTCATAGGAAAGACTGGAGCACCAGGCTTGTAGATGCGCTTTGGGCATACCGAACAGCGTACAAGACACCAATCGGAATGAGTCCCTTCTGCCTAGTCTAGAGAAAGGCTTGTCACCTCCCAGTGGAGGTGGAGCACAAGGCTTTCTGGGCAGTGCGGGAATGCAACATGGGACTCGAGAAAGCAGAAGGAAGCTGCAACTACAAGAACTGGAGTGCCACCTAAAAGCATATGAGAACTCCAGGCTATACAAAGAAAAGGTGAGGTCTGTGCATGACAAGAATATCAAGCGACGAGAGTTCAGACCTGGGGAGTTAGTCCTCCTTAACAACTCCAGGTTGAGACTCATGCCAGGCAAGCTGAGATCGCGATGGGAAGGCCCCTACAGAGTGGAAAAGGCTGAACCATATGGCATTTTCCACCTGCGGCACCCTTCAAGCCCTAATATCCTCAAGTTCAATGGCCACCGCTTGAAGCTTTACCATGGTGAGAAGATGAAGGACAACAAGGAGCTAGAGATCCTCCTCTTGAAGGATCCACCTACAAAAGTAGGCCGAGTCTGTGCACCGTCCAACTTAAGGACGTTAAAGAAAAGTGCTAGGTGGGAGACAACCCACCGTGGTATGATCGTTCCTTTTCTTTCTTAGTTTTATTTTGTTTTATTTTTATCAGTGTCATGCATACATTCTGCATCATCATTTTCATTCTGCATAAAAATGGGCATCGGCGCGCAAGCGCTTAATACGCGTCCGCGACCTTCGTGCATACGAAATATGTGAGATGGAACAGTGAGTTGTGTGGGAGTTGGGCAAGGAATGTGCTTTAGGCACAATCAAGCCCACGCGTACGTGTATTGTATGTGTGTGCGCCACTTCCCATTCTCGCAATCCACGCATCCGCGTCTATGGCGCGCCCATGTGCATAAGAAAATCGACGTAAACCCATGTTCGACCAGAGAGTTGTGCTGGTCTGGGGATGCCACTGTGCTAAGGGCACAAATTCACCCACGTATACGCGTCCCTGACACGTGCGCATTCTTTTTCACACAAGCCCATCCATGCGCGCACGCGTCGTGTGCAACTTTTGCCCCAAGTGCAAAACACACAGAGAAATGTGCGTGCGCGAGGCTAGACTCGCGCGAATGGCACAACCTGAGGCACACGTCCACGCGCTTGACGCTTACTGGTGCGTGGAATTGTGATCATCAATGGTGCCATCAACATGGTACGCTCAATTCCATCAACATGGCTGAATTTGGAGAGGAGGAAGAGGCAGTGAGCGCCTCTGAGGAAGGCCTCAATGGACATCCACTGGCCTCCAATGAGTTCCCTAATGAGGAACCATGGGAATCTGAGGCTCATAATGAGACCATAGAAATTCCATTTGACTTACTTCTGCCATTCATGAGCTCTGATGAGTATTCTTCCTCTGAAGAGGATGAGTATGTCACCGAAGAGCAAGTTGCTAAATACCTTGGAGCAATCATGAAGCTAAATGACAAGTTATTTGGTAATGAGACTTGGGAGGATGAACCCCCTTTGCTCACCAAAGAATTGAATGACTTGTCTAGGCAGAAACTACCTCAAAAGAGACAAGATCCTGGGAAGTTCTCAATACCTTGTGCCATAGGCACCATGACCTTCAAGAAGGCCTTATGTGACCTAGGATCAAGTGTAAACCTCATGCCTCTATCTATAGGGTCAAGCATAAACCTCATGCCTTTCTCTGTAATTGAGAAGCTATGGATCTTTGAGGTACAAGCTGCAAGAATCTCACTAGAGATGGCAGACAATTCAAGAAAACAGGCTTATGGACTTGTAGAGGATGTTCTAGTAAAGATTAAAGACCATTACATCCCTGCTGATTTTATAGTCCTAGAGACTGGGAAGTGCATGGATGAATCCATCATCCTTGGCAGACCCTTCCTAGTCACAACAAAGGCTGTGATTGATGTGGACAGAGGAGAATTGATCATTCAAGTGAATGAAGAATCCCTTGTGTTTAAGGCTCAAGGATATCCCTCTGTAACCATGGAGTGAAAGCATGAAGAGCTTCTCTCAAAACAGAGCCAAACAGAGTCCCCACAGTCAAACTCTAAGTTTGGTGTTGGGAGGCCACAACCAACTTCTAAGTTTGGTGTTGAACCCCCACATTCAAACTCTAAGTTTGGTGTTGGGAGGTTCCAACATTGCTCTGAGCATCTGTGAGGCTCCATGAGAGCCCACTGTCAAGCTACTGACATTAAAGAAGCGCTTGTTGGGAGGCAACCCAATATTATATTTATCTATTTTTCCTTTGTTATTTTATGTAGGTTGATGATCATGGGAAGTCACAAAATCAATTGAAAAAGCAAAAACAGAATGAAAAATAGAAAGAAAAACAGCACACCCTGGAGGAGAACTTGCTGGCGTTTAAACGCCAGTGAAGCTAGCAAATGGGCATTTAACGCCCAGTCTGGCACCATTCTGGGCGTTTAACGCCAGAAAGAGGCACCAGATTGGCGTTAAACGCCAGAAAAGGGCAAGAAGTTGGCGTTAAACGCCAGAAATGGGCACCAGCCCGGCGTTTAACGCCAGAATTGGCATAAAGAGCATTTTTGCTCGCCAGTTGGTGCAGGGATGACTTTTCCTTGACACCTCAGGATCTGTGGACCCCACAGGATCCCCACCTACCCCACCACCCTCTCTCTTCTTCTTTCATTCACCAATCACCTCAACACCTCTTCCCTAAAAACCCTTCACCTATCAAATCCCATCTTTCTCTTCACCACTCACATCCATCCTTCATAAAACCCCACCTACCTCACCATTCAAATTCAAACCACTTTCCCTCCCAAACCCACCCTCCCATAGCCGAACCCTACCCCTCTCTCCACTCCTATATAAACCCATCTTCACTCCTTCATTTTCACAAAACCTAAACACTACTTCTCCCCCTTTTGGCCGAACCACAAAGCCATCTCCATCTCCTTCATTTCTTCTTCTTCTACTCTCTTCTTTCTTCTTTTGCTCA
>NC_029776.3:46769022-46769831 GCF_000817695.3 Arachis duranensis | reverse complement strand
TCCGAGTCATGGGAGATGGAGAGATTCATCTCAAGGGTGCATCAAGACCACTTCTATGAAGTTGTGGCCTTGAAGAAGGTGATCCCCGAGGTCCCTTTTAAACTCAAAAAGAGTGAATATCCGGAGATCCAACATGAGATTCGAAGAAGGGGTTGGGAAGTTCTTACCAACCCCATTCAACAAGTCGGAATCTTAATAGTTCAAGAGTTTTATGCCAATGCATGGATCACCAAGAACTATGACCAAAGTATGAACCGGATCCAAAGAATTGGCTTACTATGGTTCGGGGGAAATACTTGGTTTTTAGTCCGGAAAATGTAAGGTTGGCATTCAACTTGCCCATGATGCAAGAAGATGAACACCCTTACACTAGAAGGGTCAACTTTGATCAAAGGTTGGACCAAGTCCTCACAGTCATTTGTGAAGAGGGCGCTCAATGGAAGAGAGATTCAAGAGGAAAGCTGCTTCAATTGAGAAGGCATGACCTCAAGCCCGTGGTTAGAGGATGGTTGGAGTTTATCCAACGCTCAATCATTCCCACTAGCAACCGGTCCGAAGTTACTATAGACCGGGCTATCATGATTCATAGCATCATGATTTGAGAAGAAATAGAAGTTCATGAGGTTATAGCTCAAGAACTTTATAAGGTGGCGGACAAGTCCTCTACCTTGGCAAGGTTAGCCTTTCCTCATCTCATTTGTCACCTCTGCTATTCAGTTGGAGTTGACATAGAAGGAAACATCCCCATTGATGAGGACAAGCCCATCACTAAGAAGAGGATAGAGCAAACAAGAGACCCCTCTCATCAT
>NC_029776.3:46768224-46768997 GCF_000817695.3 Arachis duranensis | reverse complement strand
TCTCATCATGAAATCCCTGAGATGCCTCAAGGGATGCACCTTCCTCCACAAAACTATTGGGAGCAAATCAACACCTCCCTAAGAGAATTAAGTTCCAACATGGGACAACTAAGGGTGGAGCACCAAGAACATTCCATCCTCTTCCATGAAATTAGAGAAAATCAAAGAATCATGAGAGAGAAGCAACAAAGGCAAGGAAGAGACATTGAGGAGCTCAAGCACTCCATAAGATCTTCAAGAGGAAGAACAAGCCGCCATCACTAAGGTGGACCCGTTCTTTAATCTCCTTGTTCTTTATTTTTCTGTTTTTTGAAAAATCATGCTTATGTTTATCTATGTGTGTTTTGATCATTAGGGTCTTAGTGTCTATGCCTTAAAGTTATGAATGTCCTATGAATCCATCACCTTTCTTGAATGAAAAATGTTCTTAATTGAAAAAGAGAAGAATTGCATGAATTTTAAATTTTATAACAGATTAATTATTTTGATGTGGTGGCAATACTTTTGCTTTCTGAATGTATGCTTAAACAGTGCATATGTCTTTTGAATTTGTTGTTCATGAATGGTTGGCTCTTGAAAGAATGATGAAAAAGGAGACATGTTATTGAGGATCTGAAAAATCATAAAAATGATTCTTGAAGCAAGAAAAAGCAGTGAATACAAAAAAATAAAAAAAATAATTTCGAAAAAAAAGAAGAGAAAGAGAAAGAAAGAAAGGAAAAAAAAAGAGAAAAAAAAGAGAGAGAAAAAGAAAAAATAAAGTTGTGATCCAA
>NC_029776.3:46767103-46768014 GCF_000817695.3 Arachis duranensis | reverse complement strand
GCCAATCATTCTGAATTTCAAAGGATAGAGTGAGATGCCAAAACTGTTCAGAGGCAAAAAGCTAAAGCCCCGCTCATCTAATTAATACTGATCTTCATAGATGTTTTTGGAGTTCATTGCATATTCTCTTCCTTTTATCTTATTTGATTTTCAGTTGCTTGGGGACAAGCAACAATTTAAGTTTGGTGTTGTGATGAGCGGATAATTTATACGCTTTTTGGCATTGTTTTTAGTATGTTTTAGTTAGTTTTTAGTATATTTTTATTATTTTTTAGTTAAAATTCACTTTTCTGGACTTTACTATGAGTTTGTGTGTTTTTCTGTGATTTCAGGTATTTTCTGGCTGAAATTGAGGGACTTGAGCAAAAATCTGATTCATAGGCTGAAAAGGACTGCAGATGCTGTTGGATTCTGACCTCCCTGCACTCGAAGTGGATTTTCTTGAGCTACAGAAGCCCAATTGGCTCGCTCTCAACGGCGTTGGAAAGTAGACATCCTGGGCTTTCCAGAAATATATAATAGTTCATACTTTGCCCAAGATTTGATGGCCCAAACTGGTTTTCTAAATCAGCTCAAAACTGCCCGGCGTTAAACGCCGGAACTGGCACAAGAATGGGAGTTAAACGCCCAAACTGGCACAAAAGTTGGCGTTTAACTCCAAGAGAAGTCTCTACACGAAAATGATTCAATGCTCAGCCCAAGCACATACCAAGTGGGCCCGGAAGTGGATTTTTATCTAATTTACTCATTTCTGTAAACCCTAGGCTACTAGTTCTCTACAAATAGGACCTTTTACTATTGTATTTTCATTTTTAGATCCTTTGATCATCTTTAGATCTTTGAATCTTTTGATCACGTTTTGGGGGCTGGCCTCTCGGCCATGCCTAGACCTTGTTCTTATGTATTTTCAA
>NC_029776.3:46766712-46767026 GCF_000817695.3 Arachis duranensis | reverse complement strand
TGGAGCTCTGCTGTACCTCGAGTATTAATGCAATTACTATTGTTTTTCTATTCAATTCAGCTTGTTCTTGTTCTAAGATATTCATTTGCACCCAAGAACATGATGAATGTGATGATTATGTGACACTGATCATCATTCTCACTTATGAACGAGTGCCTGACAACCACTTATGTTCTACAAGCAAACAAGGCTTGAATGTTTATCTCTTGGATCCCTTAATCGGAATCTTCGTGGTATAAGCTAGAATTGATGGCGGCATTCAAGAGAATCCGGAAGGTCTAAACCTTGTCTGTGGTATTCTGAGTAGGATTCAA
>NC_029776.3:46765325-46766521 GCF_000817695.3 Arachis duranensis | reverse complement strand
AGGGTGCGTTGAACATTTTCACTGAGAGGATGGGAGGTAGCCACTGACAATGGTGAAACCCTACATATAGCTTGCCATGGAAATGAGTAAGAAGGATCGGATGAAGACAGTAGGAAAGCAAAGAGACGGAAGGGACAAAGCATCTCCATTTACCAATGAATTACATAAGTATCTCTATCTTTATCTTTATGTTTTTATTCATACATCATCCATAACCATTTGAATCTGCCTGACTAAGATTTACAAGGTGACCATAGCTTGCTTCATACCAACAATCTCCGTGGGATCGACCCTTACTCGCGTAAGGTTTATTACTTGGACGACCTAGTACACTTGCTGGTTAGTTGTGCGAAGTTGTGATAAATAGTTGAGATTGCAATTGTGCGTACCATGTTGATGGCGCCATTGATGATCACAATTTCGTGCACCAGCTGGCGTTTAAACGCCAGTTTTCCTTCCTCACTGTGCGATTTGAACGCCCATCTTTTTCTGTGTAATTCCTCTACTGTATGTTCTAAATCTTCAATTCTCTGTATTATTGACTTGAAAAGACACAAATAAATTTTTTTTTGAATTTTTAATGATGAGGAATAATCAAAATGAAACTAAGATCAAATAAACAATGCATGCAAGACACCAAACTTAGAAGTTTGTATACTATTGACACTAACAAATTGAGAATGCATATGAGAAACAACAAAACACTCAAGACAAGAGAATGTGAAGATCAGAGCAAGAAAATCATCAAGAACAACTTGAAGATTAATGAAGACACATGATTGAATTCGAAAAAAAAATGCAAGAAGAATAGAAACATGCAATTGACACCAAACTTAAAATGAGACACTAGACTCAAAAAGAAACATAAAATATTTTTGGTTTTTTATGATTTTGTAATTTTTTTGGATTTTTTTTGAAATTTGAGTAAAAAGAAAATAAGGATATCAAAATTCTTAATAAGAATTTCCAGGAATCATGCAATGTTAGTCTAAAGCTTTAGTCTAAAGAAATTAGACATGGCTAGCCAAGCTTCAGTAGGACATTACATTCAAGAGCTAAATTGATGAGAATCAATCAGCTTTGGTGATGATAAAAACATCACCTTGAAACACTAGAATTCATTCTTAAAATTTCTGAAGAAAAATACCTAATCTAAGCAACAAGATGAACCGTCAGTTGTCCAAACTCAAACAATC
>NC_029776.3:46718245-46763518 GCF_000817695.3 Arachis duranensis | reverse complement strand
CAGTCTAAAGGAATTAGACATGGCTAGCCAAGCTTCAGCAGAACATTGCATTCAAGAGCTAAATTGATGAGAATCAATCAGCTTTGGTGATGATAAAAACATCACCTTGAAACACTAGAATTCATTCTTAAAATTTCTGAAGAAAAATACCTAATCTAAGCAACAAGATGAACCGTCAGTTGTCCAAACTCAAACAATCTCCGGCAACGGTGCCAAAACTTGGTGCACGAAGTTGTGATCATCAATTGCGCCATCAACATGGTACGCTCAATTGCAATCTCAACTCTTTATCACAACTTTGCACAACTAACCAGCAAGTGTACTGGGTCGTCCAAGTAATAAACCTTACGCGAGTAAGGGGCGATCCCACGGAGATTGTTGGTATGAAGCAAGCTATGGTCATCTTGTAAATCTCAGTCAGGTGGATTCAAATGGTTATGGAGGATTGATAATTAAAAGATAAATAAAACATAAAATAAAGATAGAGATACTTATGTAATTCATTGGTGAGAATTTCAGATAAGCGTATGGAGATGCTTTGTCCCTTCCGTCTCTCTGCTTTCCTACTGTCTTCATCCAATCCTTCTTACTCCTTTCCATGGCAAGCTCTATGTTGGGCATCACCGTTGTCAATGGCTACAGTCCCGTCCTCTCAGTGAAAATGTTCAACGCACTTTGTCACAGCACGGCTAATTATCTGTCGGTTCTCAATCAGGTTGGAATAGAATCCAGTGATTCTTTTGCGTCTGTCACTAACGCCCAGCCTTCAAGAGTTTGAAGCTTGTCACAGTCATTCAATCCTTGAATCCTACTCAGAATACCACAGACAAGGTTTAGACCTTCCGGATTCTCTTGAATGCCGCCATCAATTCAAGCTTATACCATAAAGATTCTAATTAAGGAATCCAAGAGATAAACATTCAAGCCTTGTTTGCTTGTAGAACGGAAGTGGTTGTCAGGCACACGTTCATAAGTGAGAATGATGATGAGCGTCACATAATCATCACATTCATCATGTTCTTGGGTACGAATGAATATCTTAGAACAAGAATAAGTCGAATTGAATTGAAGAACAATAGTAATTGCATTGATACTCGAGGTACAGCAGAGCTCCACACCTTAATCTATGGTGTGTAGAAACTCCACCGTTGAAAATACATAAGAACAAGGTCTAGGCATGGCCGAATGGCCAGCCTCCCAAAGAGGGTTCAATCATAAAAACATGATCAAAAGATTCCCTAATACCATAGCAAAAGGTCCTATTTGTAGAGAACTAGTAGCTTAGGGTTTACAAAGATGAGTAAATGACATAAAAATCCACTTCCGGGCCAACTTGGTGTGTGCTTGGGCTGAGCATCGAAGCTTTCATGTGTAGAGACTTTTCTTGGAGTTAAATGCCAGCTTTTGTGCCAGTTTGGGCGTTTAACTCCAATTTTTGTGCTAGTTCCGGCGTTAAACGCCGGGAATTCTGAAGCTGATTTGGAACGCCTGTTTGGGCCATCAAATCTCAAGCAAAGTATGGACTATTAACATTGCTGGAAAGCCCAGGATGTCTACTTTCCAACGCAATTGAGAGCGCGCTAATTGGGCTTCTGTAGCTCCAGAAAATCCACTTCGAGTGCAGGGAGGTCAGAATCCAACAACATCTGCAGTCCTTTTCAGCCTCTGAATCATATTTTTGCTCAGGTCCCTCAATTTCAGCCAGAAAATACCTAAAATCACAGAAAAACACACAAACTCATAGTAAAGTCCAAAAAAGTGAATTTTAACTAAAAACTAATAAAAATATAATAAAAACTAACTAAAACATACTAAAAACATACTAAAAACAATGCCAAAAAGCGTATAAATTATCCGCTCATCACTAGACATGAATTTAGAATTATATAGAGTGTATGTGTGTATTAGGTGGGAACTTATGTTAGTCAAAGATTTAATTTATAGCTCACTTGGCCATACATATATCCTCACCCTTACCTTTGCCCCATTACAACCTTGAAAATACCTCATGATGCTTGCATTTGTACATTAGATATTTGTTGATTGGTTAGATGAAGAGAAAAATTTTAGAAAGCATGACTAGAGGAGACCAGCGTGGATTAACCCTAAATACCTGGGTGATTAGAGTGCATATACTTTTCCAGTGAGGGTTCAATGCTTGATTCTATATTCCCAACTTTCATGAGCTATCTTCTTACAAGTTTACTTGCATCTTATTGTGTGATTTGAATTAGTGGAATCTAATTTATTTTTGCCTTGGAGGACTTGTTTATTTTTAACCAAGTAGGCAGAGACATCCTAGTATGTAGTTGAACTCAATTACATAGGTTGCATTGCATAAGTCTTGCTTTCCCCCATTCCTTCCTTTGGTCTCCTTGAGTTTAGCATGAGGACATGCTAATGTTTAAGTGTGGAGAGATTGATAAACCACTATTTTATGGTTTATCTTGTGCTAAATTGAATGGTCTTTATCAATTCTTTACATACTTATTCATACAATTTGCATGATTTTACAATTCCTTCCCAATCTTGTTCTATGGTTGAAAACTTGCTTCCTAAGCCCTTAAATTGTCAATTCTTAATTCCCATTTATCCCATTTGATGCCGTGATCTGTGTGTTAAGTGTTTTCAGGCCTTATAAGGCAGGAATGGCTTAGAGGATGGAAAGGAAGCTTGCAAAAATGGAAGGAATACAAAAAACCAAGGAGCTGACCAGCGAGAATCGACGCGCACACGTACCTGACATGTACGCGCAAATTGGCACATTTCCTATCGATGCGGATGCGTATCTGGCGCATACACGTGAACACGCAGAAGGCCATCGACGCGCACGTGTGCTTGACGCATACGCGTGACATGTGCCACGTGCAAAAATCACAGAAAACAATGGGGGCGATTTTGGGCTGAGTTTGGACCCAGTTTTTGGCCCAGAAACGTAGACTAGAGCCAGGGGACAGCAGGGACTCAACACACATTCACACATTCTCAATTTTTAGCTTTAGTTTTAGTTTTTGAATCTTGGGGAGAGATTATTACTTCCTCTAGGATTCTTTGTAGATTCAGAGTTTTCAGTTTTATGCTTTTGAGTTGGATATTGAGAAGAGTTACTACCTCCGTGAAGTGTTTATCATTCTAGTTTGTTTTCTATTCCTTTACACTTTTTATTCCCCATTTACTTTGTTTAGAGTTATATGGATACGTTCGATTTTGGAATTAATTAATGCAAAGATACCTTTCTATTTAATTTCATTATTTGTTGATTATTTTCAATTGAGTTTAATTGCCATGTGTTTTTCCTACTCCCTTTTCATGTATGTGAAGATGACATCCATGTCAATGGAGTAGTCTTCTAACTTGGCTTTGGAGTTGATTAATAGGAGACCCTTGAGTTGGAAGACTCAAGAGTTAAATTGTAGCTGGAAATTGTTGGCTGGCTCTCTAGTCACTAACGCTAATCCTTCCCAAGGGAGAGGATTAGGACTTGTGAATCAGAGTTAGCTTAACTACTTGACTTTCCTTCATTCGTTGAGGGTTAACTAAGTAGAAACAACAACCTATTACTATTAATCTTGGGAAATCCAACAAGGATAGAACTTCCGACTAATCTTCTCTTGGCCAAGGCTTTTATTTCAATTACATAAAACCTCTTGTTAATCTACATTACTTTAATTTATAATCATTTACTTGCCCATCCCCCAAACTCTAAATTTCTTGAGAAACTCCTGATCAATAAATAGCACTCTCTTAGCAACTCATTGGGCGACAACCTGGGAATTCTACTCCCAGTATTTTGTTCTTAATTTTGTGACAACTCTTTTTAAATTGATACGCGGAATTTTCATCGTTTAAGAACTGTACTTGCAACGTAAATTTCCATTATAAATTCTTAATCGGTAATTTTTCGCACGTCAGCTAGCACGCTCTGTGCGCACACACAACCAATGAAGTTTTGCAAGTTGTGCGCACCTACAACCTCGTGCGCACACACAGGCTGGGAATGACAGTCTGTTAAGGCCGACTGCACGCACCTATGTACACGTGTAAAAATGAAACTTTTTACCTTCTGTGCGTATGCACACTGCTCCGTTTTTCAATAAAAACCTTATTTTTAACCATTTTACCTTCCTGACAAGCTTGTAAACTTCTGTGACACTTACATAAGACTCTTTAACTTGTTCTTAGGTGTCAAAACATAGAGAAAGCTCTAGGTGAAATTAATTAGGTATTTTATTGCAAAAATGTTTAGAAAATGGAGGCTTAGATTTTTGGAGTACTGAGGACGGATTTGGTTGAGTGAGAAGGCGGAGTATTATATTGGTGATTACTGATAATGAAGTGTGGAAGTGGTGAACTACTGAGTACGGAATAAAATGATTTTTGAAACCATTGATGTAACATTTTCTAAGACTGAGATTGTTAAATGCTATGCGCCTAGCAGGGACTACGGTTGGATCCCACCTGTCGAGGTCACGACGGTGGCGTAAGGTCGGTGGTTAGTCCCGCTTACGTTGAGATATGAGGTCCGTGGCAAGAGTATCACACTCGTATCCCTTCGGATCACTAGAGTGTGCAAGCACTATATCCTGGACCGTGTTCCAGACACAATATCTCGAGGGTTCCTCCTATGATACCGAAGGGGACGTCTCCATGGAGATGTGTCGGGTTGGCAGTTGAACCGACAATGTGATATCACAGCCAATAGGGCAGACATTCATCATGTGCATTTTCTATGTGGTTTCTTGCTTTGTCTACTTGCATACTATGCCTAGTTGTATAACATGCCTGATTGCTTCTTGATTTACTTGCTATACTTGATTATTTCTTGTGTATTACTTGTATGTAATTATTTGTGCTTTCTACTGAGATTGAGGAGGCTCGGTAGGCGGTGGCGATGGGATCGCATGGCGGTTAGGCTGGTGAAGGCTGTGGGACAGCGGTGATCTGATAGTTAGAAATCCCTTAAGATAATTTACCCTATTTTATAAATGTTAAGTTTTAAAGTTATGAGTTTAATTCTAGTTATGCTTTAAGCTTGAATCTTGTGTTGATATGAAGCTCTAAGATTGCCTCTGGCGTCCCAGGATCTTATATCTTACATTACTGGGTACTGTTACCATACTGAGAACCTCTGGTTCTTATTCCATACTTTGTTGTTGTTTTTCAGATGCAGGTCGCAACCCACCTCAGTGAGTTGCTTGATGGTGACTGATCACCAGAATTCACTACCCACATATAATGAATCCGTTCTTTGGCTAGCGCACCAAATTGTCGTCAAGTAATAACCCACAATAGAGTGGGATCGTATCCACAGAGATTAATTGGATTAAGCAAGCAATAGTTGATTAATTATCCTAGTTAGACGATTCAATTTTGAGTGATAAGCAACAAGAAAAGTAAATGACATGAAAATAAAGGAAAGTAATAAAGTGCAAGAAAGTAAATGGCAAGGAAAGTAAAGTACAAGAAAGTAAAGTGCTGGAAATGTAAAGTGCAGAAAATGTAAATAACCACAAAGTAAATAAAAGAAAGAAAGATAAAATAAACATTGGGATCAAGAGATATTGCATTCTCAGGATTAATTGATTTCATCTCATCTTCAATCATGCAACTCATTGACCTCTTGAAAATCATGATTGATTGATCCCTAATTCCTTGGTGACTCAATCTCTCAAATCTTGATCAATAGCCAATTCTTTGGTATAATTGCTCATGAGAAGAGATGAAGCTTGTTCCCTGATTATACCACACATCCTCATAGGTCCAAGTAGAGGGAAGATTATATGTCACCATATCCAAACACCAAAACCTAGATCCTACTCAAGTGTGAGAAAGGATTTCAAGCATGGTTTTATGATTCCTCTTCCAAGGTTCCCATAAAACCCAAATACATTCAATCTCTTTTCCAAAATAATTGAATGCTAGAATGAAGAACGAAATCCCTTCTAGTAAATCAAAGAGATATGAAGAGAAGAAGAAGAATAAAAATAATTAATCCATTGAAAAACAATAGAGCTCTCTTTCCCAATGGAAAGAGTTAGTAATTCATAACTAAAATATTTACAAGTAAGAAAATTCAAGAGGAGAAGAGAATGGTGGAAAAGAGGGTTTGAAGACTCACTCCTCCAAATGTGTCAAGCCTAATAGATAGCTCTTTAATTCTATGAAACTAAGGCCTTTATATAGGCTCTCCTAAATTACAAACTTAAATGAAATTAAAAGTAAATTACAATGAAATGAAAATAAACTATTCTAGATGCTTCTTGTGGCCTTGATTGGTTGAAAATTGTGGCTTGAATGAGAGTTAGAGTGGGCTTGGTTGAAGGTTGGGGGCTGCAGGAAGAAGTTGGCATGTGGTTCCAAGTGCCACTCCCACTTGATTTTGCCCTTTGGAGTATGACCCACTTTGCAATGTTGAAAGTATGGAGTTGGTTGGGCCTTAAAATGAATGTCCACTATGAAGTATTATATATGGTTGGAAATCCCTGGGTGTCAGCTTTCCAACACCTTTGAAATCAACTCATTTGAACCTCTGTAGCTCACGTTATGCCTATTTGAAAGTGACTAGGTCAGTCTGTCAGGTAGCCCGGCGTGCCACGCCTACTTATGGCGTGCAACGCCCCATATGTTGTGAAACTGGCGTGCCACGCCCACTCATTGGCATGCCACACCCCATATGTTCTTCTTTGGCCATTAAAACTGGCATGCCATGCCCAAAGCTTCAAATGGCACGCCCATTATAAAAAGAGAGCTGGCGTGCCACGTCTTCAATATCAAGTGGCACGCCCAGGTTTTGCAACGCTGAAATAATGGCTTATTCACCTTTTGTTTTCATGTCCACCATAAAGTGTTATATATTGCTGGAAAGCTTTTGATGTCAGCTTTCCAACGCCACTAAGATCACCTCATTTGAACCTTTATAACTCAAGTTATGTTCCTTTGAAGATGAAGAGGTCAGGCTGGTAACTCTGCAGTGACGTGTTTTTCTCCTTGTGTTTTCTCCTTGTGTTATATATGGTTGGAAAGATCTAGATGTTTACTTTCTAATGCCACTAGAATCACTTTATTTGAAGTTGTGTAGCGCAAGATATCTTCATTTGAATGAGAGGAGTTCAGGCTGGCATATGCCCCAACATGCCATACCCACTTCTTGGCGTGCCACGCCCACAGTGGGGCTCAAAATTACTCCTCTGGAATTTAAGCCTGGTGTGCCACGCCCATAGCACCAAGTTGCACGCCCTCTTTGAGATTTGGCTTCACAAATTTGGCGTGCCACGCCCATAGCACCAAGTTGCACGCCCATTGTTGAGAGTTGGTTCAAAAGCTTGGCGTGTCACGCCCAGAGCACCAAGTGGCACGCCCAGCCTTATTTGTTGTTTTCTTCCCCTTTTGAGCTTATTTCTTCATCGGGCTTCTAGAATTATTATTCCTTCTATATATATTTATCTATAACCCTTAGAATTATCATGACCTCTGATTAACCTTTGATTTACGGCATAAGGTAAGGCTTAGGATAATTAATGTGTTACATTTAGTGGTATCAGAGTGGTTCGTCCTCATGAGCCTGAGGGATGGACTGATTGTGCTTCATTGTATACTGTGGGTCATTTTTCTTTCATGCTATTTAGGTTATCTCTTGATATTTCATTGCATGCATGTTTGTGAGTGCCTTTTTGGGATAATTGAAGCACTAGGCTTTTGATATTGAGACTGATCACCTTGATATCAATTGTTTGGTGTGGACAGGACCTTGAATGGTAGCTCACGGACGAGGTCAAACACATACTCGAAGAGAAAATGAGGGTAACCCGTTGACAGACAATCACGCTGAATTTATGGCAGCGATGACTAACCTAGCTAACACGATTCAAGCGAGCACTGCGATGACTACTCATGCTATGCGGCAAACAAGGCAATCAGCCAGAAACGAAAATGTAGAAGGTGCTGATTGAAGCAGACAACTGGTTTAAAGCTGTGGAGTGTGCATTACAAACTCAACATGTCCCAAATATTTAGTTTGTCGAATATGCGACTTATCAATTAGTGGGGGAAGCTCAGCCTTGGTGTTAAGGATAGTGTCGTTTTCTGCAACTACAGAATATGGATATATCGTGGGAGCTGTTCCGGACTACTTTCTACAAGAAATATTTTCCTGAATCAGTAAGGGAGGTCAGAGAATTACAGCTTATGCAACTAAAGCAAGGTTTAATGTCTGTGGTTGAGTATACAAGTAAGTTTGAGAAGCTCTGTAGATTTTCAAGGGTATGTCACAGAGCCTTTGAGTCCTATGAGAGTTGGAAGTGTGTAAGGTACCAAGGAGGTCTGAGGGAAAATATTATGAGTGTTGTGACTCCATTAGAGATTCGAAGATTTTCTGAATTGGTGGACAAGGCAACAATTCTTGAGGATTATGTTAAGAAGACGACTTTGGTGAGAGATAATCATGGCGGTACTAGCAGCAGAAGTCGTAGAAAGTATGTTCCATCAAGAGGCCAGAACTTCAAGAAGGGTAGACATGCCCCTAAGCAATCCCAAGTTCAAGGGCATATTAGAGAGATTAACCATGACCGATATCACCAGGCAAGAGGAGGAGGTAAGCAGGCGTGGGTTCAACAAGAGGAATTAAGGTGCCCGAGATGTAGAAGATACCATCTAAAAATGTCATGCATTTCTGGGTTCAGTGGATGTTACCACTGCGGATTGTCAGGGCATATCTCTATACGTTGTCCTTATAGGAAGGACCACGGTGCGGACCGGTCTCAGTGACGGGGTTGAGAACCTCCAAATTGAGGTAACGATAAAATTGATAACCAAATTTTAATCAGGTTGTAGTAGGTTGTAACTCAATCCTTCTTATTAACTTATGATGGAGACAAGGATTCGGAACAAGGAAGATTAGATTGAATGTCCGAATTAGGACCAGAGTTTAGCTTAGTTTTATTTTAAGGAACATTGTCGTTAGAGCTGGCCAAACTTACCGTCGGAGGTATTAATGGGAGAAGATAATTCTGGTGGATGCAGACAAGCGACTCGGGTTCTTAGTGACAACTAATTAGGGTGACACAATGGAAAATGTGAGGGAGCATTAACACGGTAGGATTATGAAAGATGAATTACTTTAACGACTTAAGTTAGGTTGGCGATACTAAGTAGTAGAACACTTTGTGGAAGGAGAGACAGTTGTAGCTAAGGGTTATATACTCTTGGAGGTGAATGCGACTCTGTGTGGATTATCGACAGTTGAACAAAGTGATTGTGAAGAACAAGTATCCGTTGCCGAGGATAGATAACTTAATGGATCAATTGTAAGGGGTTGGAGTGAACGAGGATGACAATAGGAGACCTAATACGAGAGAGATTACCAACAAATGCTTGTGACTCGATCTGTCTTTCTTTTGTAATCCGCATTGAAATACTTTATGTCGTGATCCTTCTTGATAATTGAATTGAACGTTTCCCTAAATCAAACCCTTGCTTGCATGTGTCTTTGCATGAAATTCATACCCCTTGACATGACCCTAATCTGTTTTGACCCAATCAAGTGTAAGGAAGATTACTGTTAAGATAAACCATCAGCAAAGACATACTTTGATTCAATGTGCCTTATTGTTTCTTCCAAAGATTCGTAATTTAGAATTCTTTTCTTGAGGTGCACTCTAATTCTCTTTTGAGCTTGGTATCCCTTTAGATAACTTGAGCTTATTTCGACAACGTATGCAATTCTTAGACACACCCACCGATATGTTAGTTCCTTAGGACACAACTTATGAACACGAAGGATGAAACTGTTGAGCGTGTGGTGCACAAAATTGTGATCATCAACAATGGCGCCAAAGACTTGGTAGCGCTCTCAAACATGAATCACACTTTGTCACAACTTCGCACAACTAACCAGCAAGTGCACTGGGTCGTCCAAGTAATACCTTACGTGAGTAAGGGTCGATCCCACGGAGATTGTTGGTATGAAGCAAGCTATGGTCATCTTGTAAATCTCAGTTAGGCTGATTCAAATTATTATAATGGTTTTCGAAAATTAATAATAAATAAAGCATAAAATAAGGATAGAGATACTTATGTAAATCATTGGTGGGAATTTCAGATAAGTGTATGGAGCTGCTTTGTTCCTGTTGAATCTCTGTTTTCCTACTACCTTCCTTCAATCCTTCATACTCCTTTCCATGGCAAGCTGTATGTAAGGCATCACCATTGTCAATGGCTACTTCCTATCCTCTCAATGAAAATGGTCCTAATGCTCTTGTAACAGCACGGCTAATCATCTGTCGGTTCTCGATCATGTCGGAATAGAATCCATTGATTCTTTTGCGTCTGTCACTACGCCCAACAATCGCGAGTTTGAAGCTCATCACAGTCATTCAATCCCTGAATCCTACTCGGAATACCACAAACAAAGTTTAGACTTTCTGGATTCTCAAGAATGGCAGCCAATAATTCTAGCTTATACCACGAAGATTCTGGTTAAGGAATCCAAGAGATATTCACTCTAGCTTTCGCTTGTAGAACGGAAGTGGTTGTCAGGCATGCGTTCATAGGGACGGATGATGATGAGTGTCATGGATCATCACATCCATCAGGTTGAAGTACGAGTAATATCTTAGAATAAGAATAAGCATGAATTAAATAGAAAATAGTAGTACTTTGCATTAAAACTCGAGGTACAGCAGAGCTCCACACCTTAATCTATGGTGTGTAGAAACTCCACCATTGAAAATACATAAGTGATGGTGGTCCAGGCATGGCTGAATGGCCAGCCTCCACAAAAGACATATGAATTTGAAAATAGGAAAAAGGACCTGGTCTAAGGACTAGACGTCCAAAGATGAAAATACAATAGTAAAAGTCCTATTTATACTAGACTAGCTACTAGGATTTACAGAAATAAGTCTAAATGCAGAAATCCACTTCCGGGGCCCACTTTGATGTGTGCTTAGGCTGAGCTTGAGCTTTACACATGTACAGGGTTCTCTTGGAGTTAAACGCCAAGTTGTAACGTGTTTTTGGCATTTAACTCTGGTTTGTGACGTGTTTCTGGCGTTTTACTTCAGAATGCAGCATGGAACTGGTGCTGAACGCCAGTTTGCGTCATCTAAACCCGAACAAAGTATAAACTATTATATATTGCTGGAAAGCTCTGGATGTCTACTTTCCAATTCCGTTAAGAGCGCGCCATTTGGTGTTCTGTAGCTCCAGAAAATCTATTTCGAGTGTAGGGAGGTCAGAATCCAACAGCATCAGCAGTCCGTTTTCAGCCTGAATTAGATTTTTACTCAGGTCCCTCAATTTCAGCCAGAAAATACCTGAAATCATAGAAAAATACACAAACTCATAGTAAAGTCCAGAAATGTAAATTTTGCATAAAAACTAATGAAAACATCCCTAAAAGTAGCTAGATCCTACTAAAAACTATCTAAAAACAATGGCAAAAAGCATATAAATTATCCGCTCATCAGTGTGCGACCTTACAAGGAGTTGTGAAGCTTATTTTGCAAACGGCATTACCGATGACTGACTCGACACACAAAGGTGCCCATTGGTGCGAATGTCATATTATGAGGGAAAATTCTTCAAAACTTAAAAGAAAGATTAACTACAGCGCTAGTGTTTGCACTGCTTGAAACCCATGGACTATTAAGGATCTACTAGTACGTTTCATAGGAAAATCTTGGAGTGCGTTTTGATGTTGATTGGTTTATACGCATAGATAGGGTGGTTAATATAACGTTGCTACATAGTGAATTATCGAACGCAGAGGTAAGTAGAAAAGGAGAAAAATAAGTGAGAATAAATTTACGCTTGAATATTTGGCTGAGTTTAACATTTGATTTTAGTTATGATAAGTAGAAATTTATTAGTTGTTTAGTATGGCTAAGGGATGTTAAATTGTATATATTGGTGAAATTGTAAATAAATTAGATAATTAGATACAGGATAAATGGTATGGTGGTATTGTGAACCTTGAGATTTTGTCAAATGAGCAAAGAAAATGGAAAATAGAATATTTTAGGTATTGGAATGATTGAGTGTGATTGAGTGGATGGTGTTGAAATTGTGGTTAGTATAAGAATTGTTGTTAGGTTTGAATGTGTTAAATTGTTGGAAATTGAAGGATATTACACTTGCAGCTGTAGAAAATTGTTTAAGATTAAAAATTATGTATAGAGATGCTAGGAAACATTAAGTTATGAATCAGTCTTAGGATGAGTGTAGATCCTATTTGGGTTAAGTTGATGAAGTTCAGAAGTATGCCTAGGTTTTGTAATCCGATAAATGATGTATGACTTGATTGAACATTTGGATTAGTTAGTTAATTAGTGGCTAAAAATCAGAGTGTCATAGCAGAAGCTTGTGGAATGCAATAGTACATGATCATTGTGAATAGAGGAAGTAGAATGGTGAATAGACGTATCTTAGTCTAGAATACTTAAAGAGTTTAGTGGGTTACTGTAAGTAAAGATTTCTAAGAACTAAGTTCGATTGTGGCTGTAAGATTAAAATGAATTGGGCTAGGTTGTGGAGATGAGGGTAGTTGAATAAATTAGATTTGGGTGATAAGTAAGTATAATTGTCGTGTGATAGAGGAAAAATCGTCAGTAAAGATTTTCACAAAAAAAAAAGCGCGTTGTAAATATAGTTCTAAACTGACAATTAAACCTCAATCAAATTTAATATGTTTGTCACTTAGGCAAACCAATAAAATTAACCGAAGTATTAAGCCTGGGATCGTCTCTCAAGAAATTGCAGGGAAGTGTAGTTTATTATTGGTTATGAGATTATATCTTTTTGGGTTTTGAAATAGGAGACAAGAAATATAAATAACAAGGAAATGAAATAAAAATTAAGAAATGTCCTAGCAAGGATTGAGAATTGGAATTTCTATCCTCATTATCATCATCAATTGTGATGGTAATTGCCTTTTGCTTTCACTTTGTTAACTTCTAACAATGAAGGTAAGTCAAGTGAGCAAAAATCAACTTAAGTTCACAAGTCCTAATCAAAGATTAGATTTAGTGAAGCCTAAGCCGACTAGCAAGTCTCAATTATCAATCAACAAAAGACTTTTGATAACTCAAGAGTCTCTATTTGATCAATCCAAGTTAAGAACATAAAAATCTAAATTAAAATCCTCCTAAGCATTTTATCAAACACTTGGAAGGCATAAGATAAAAACATAGAAAATTAATAAGAAATAATAAAATCTAGGATCCCCAATTGCAAGACAACAATAACCAATAATTAAAGAAAGAACAATATCATAAAAATATGAATTGCATTAATCTAAACCAAAAGGGCAAGTGTTCATCAATAATGAAGTAAACAAACGGAAGCAATAACAAATAAACTAAAAGAAGTAAGATGCTAGAACAAACAAGAGTAAAGGAAAACTATATTAAAGGAACATTGAACCTG
This sequence comes from Arachis duranensis, assembly GCF_000817695.3. Taxonomy (NCBI): domain Eukaryota; kingdom Viridiplantae; phylum Streptophyta; class Magnoliopsida; order Fabales; family Fabaceae; genus Arachis; species Arachis duranensis. Next base: position 46,750,096 of record NC_029776.3, on the reverse strand, counting down.
AATTTTAGAAGAAATTGAAAAGAGAAACCCTAAAATCTAGAGAGAGGCTCTCTCCTCTCTCTCCTCTCTCCTCTCTCTGCAGCCTTTAATCTGTGTTTTTGGGCTTGGAACTGGGCCAAAACCAGCCTAGAAATCACATCCAGTGTTTTTTGATATCTGCAGTATGTGACGTTTTCTCACGCGTATGCGTCGCCCACACGTACGCGTCGCTACGCAAAATCCTGGTCACGCGTCATCCCATGTGTACGCGTCGCTGCCAGCTTTCCAAAACCTCAATTTCTTGTGTTCCTTCCACTTTTGCTTGCTTCATTTCCATCCTCTTAGTCATTCCTGCCCTATAAACACTGAAAACACTCAGCAAATACATCACGACATTAAATGGTAATAAGAGAGGATTAAAATTAGCTAATTTAAGGCCAAAGAAGCATATTTTCAATCATAGCACAATATTAGAAAGGAAAATGTAAAACATGCGAATTTTATGAATAAGTGTGAGAATGAGGGATGAAATCTACAAAATTAAGCACAAGATAAACCCTAAAAATAGGGTTTATCACCATGTTTGGAAAATAAGGATTGCGATAGTTGATCATGATAACTTTGGGCTTAGATTGAAATAGGAACGGATTCATTGGAAAGATGGATTGGGAGAACATTGAATTGAACTGCTGATGTTGTATTAAGGTTGACTGAAGGAAGCTAAGAGTAAAAATGATGAGTACAACATAGGCCTGAATTTGGTTATGATATGGCATTATAAATAGGAACGAAGGATGTAAATAGGAATCTGAGTTGCTATGGAGGGATGAAAAGAAGCATAGTAAGAGGTAGTTTTGAGTTGAGGGAACATTTAATAATGGAGATGGGTAAACCAAATTTTGTGGACAAAATTTCTTATTTGGTTGGGAGAATGTAAGAACCGCGGATTAATTAACCGATTAATTAACGTATAATTTAGAAAACAAAGGCTTAGGTTTTTGGAGTACTGAGGACGGATTTGGTTGAGTGAGAAGGCGAAGTATTATATTGGTGATTACTGATAATGAAGTTTGGAAGTGGTGTACTACTGAGTACTGAATAAAATGATTTTTGAAACCACTGATGTAACATTTTCTAAAACTGAGATTGTTGAAGGCTATGCGCTTGGCAGGGACGGCGGTTAGATCCCGCCTGTCGAGGTCGCGGCGGCAGTGTAAAGGCGGTGGTTAGTCCCGCTTACGTTCATCGGGCTTCTAGAATTATTATTCCTTCTATATATATTTATGTGTAATCCTTAGAATTGTCGTGACCTCTGATTAACTTTTTCTTTACGTCATGAGGTAAGGCTTATGGTAATTAGGGTGTTACAATTGCCTTACCACTCTCAGGATTGCTCAAGAAAGAGGTGACATTTGATTTCAATGATGCTTGCAAGGAAGCATTTGACATGCTAAAAGATGCCTTAACCAAATCTCCTATAGTGCGAGGGCTAAATTGGAGTAGCCCATTCGAGATTATGTGTGATGCATCTAACCATGCAGTAGGGGCCGCACTTACACAGCGCAATGGTAAGGATTCTTATGCCGTTGCCTATACTTCTAAAACTCTAGATAGTGCACAATCCAATTATACTACCACCAAGAAAGAGTTGTTGGCTATTATTTTTTACTTTAAATAAATTTCGGGCCTACTTACTTGCTTCTAAGGTGGTAGTATACTCAGATCATGCTGCTTTAAATTTTCTTTTGGCAAAGAAGGAGTCTAACCTAGATTGATTCGATGGATATTGCTCTTGCAAGAGTTTGATTTAGAAATCAAACATAGGAGTGGATCAGAAAATTTAGTGGCGGTCCACTTAAGCTGCCTTGAGCATTTGAAGTTTGATTCCACCCCTATCAATGATTCCTTTTCTTTAGACACCTTGCAAGAAATTTCTCAAGTTACACCATGGTTTGCATCAATTTCTAATTACTTGGTAGGCTGCACATTCCCTCCAAATTTTTCTAAACACTAGAAGGACAAGCTGAAAAGCGAGTTAAAGTACTATATCTGGGATGAACCTTACTTGTGGAGGTGTGGGGATGATCAAGTTATTAGGAGTTGCGTGGCTCAATCAAAATTCCAATCTATATTAGAGGCATGCCACTCTTTTGAAAGTGATGGACACTTTGGGCCTCAAAGAATAGCAAGGAAGGTATTAGACTGTGGATTTTGGTGGCCAACCCCATTCAAAGATGCAACCCTCTTTTGAAACTCATGCCATCAATGCCAAAGATTTGATAATGCATCCAAGAGGGATGAAATGCTTCAACAACCTATGTTGTTTTGTGAGATTTTTTTATGTTTGGAGCATTGAATTCATGGGTCCATTCCAAATTCAAATGGATTTCTATATATTCTATTAGCCATTGATTATATTTCTAAATAGGTGGAAACAATTCCAACCCGCACTGATGATGCTAACATTGTTGTCTCCTTTGTGAGAAATTACCTTATTTGCCGCTTTGGATCACCACAAGCAATCGTGAGAGATCAAGGTTTACATTTTTGCAACAAAAGAATCGCACATTAATGTAGAAGTACGACATTATTCAAAAGGTGGCCACTGCCTACCATCCCAAAACCAATGGTCAAGTTGAGGTTTTCAACTGGAAAATTAAGCAAATTTTGGAGAAGATAGTGAAACCTCATAGGAAGGATTGGAGTTTTAGACTTGGAGACGCTTTGTGGGCTTACCGGACGGCTTATAAAACACCAATAGACATGAGTCTCTTCCGGTTGGTCTATGGCAAAGCTTGCTATCTCCCAGTTGAGATAGAGCACAGAGCGTATTGGGTGGTTAAGGAGTGCAACATGGGGATGCAAAAGGCGGGTGTAGAAAGGAAGCTACAATTGGAGGAGCTAGAGTGTTTAAGGTTGGAGGCTTACGATAATGCCCGCACAAAAAAAGAACTAAAGTGGTGCATGATCGGTATATAAAGTGGAAGGAATTCCGAGTGGGTGATTTGGTGCTACTATACAATTCAAGGTTGAGGTTGCTACCCGGGAAGCTCAGATCGAGATGGATTGGTTCGTATATTGTTGATAAAGTTTAGCCCTATGGAGTTGTTAACCTACACCATCCTACTAGTGCCGCCATCTTCAAGGTGAGTGGACATAGGCTCAAGTTATATCATCACACCAATCCCAAGAGTGACAAGGAGGTGGAGATTTTCCTCTTGAAAGATCCACTCGGAGCTTACAAATGAGTTCATGCTCGTCTAACTTAAGGACGTTAAAGAAAAGTACTCGGTGGGGACACCCCACCATGGTATGATCTTCCTTATGTATAGCTTCTTTTACTTAGTTTTCATCTCTTTGATTGAATCTCTTGAGTATGGTTAGTTGGAGTTGAACTATAGTGTTTTATGAGGTTTTCATTGTTGTTAGTTTGCTTAGTTTGTCTATTTTGGTTAGTGATATTGAATTCTAGGTGTTTTGCGCTATTTTGCTTGCTTAGATGTTAAGATGGGTATTATAAATGCTCTTTCATGTAAAAGAGAGAGAGAGAGAGAGAGAGAGAGAGAGAGAGAGGGGTCGTGCGTACGCTTACCTCACGCTTACACGCGGCACCTAGACAGAACGTTTGGCCTATTGTGCTGGTACCGTGCGGATATTGTGCGTTGGGCACAGTTTCAAGTCAAGCGTACACCTGGGCAGAGAGTTTTGCCCATCGTGCCGATGCCATGTGAATTCTGTGTGTTGAGCACACTTGCAGGTCGTGCGTACGCCTGCCTTACGCATACGTGTGACACCTCAGCCCGAGTGAAATGCTGTTTGTGCGAGTGTTGTGTAGCCGCACCACTCCCACATCTTTTTCATGTCACGCGTATGCTCGCCTCACGCGTATGCGCGACCTCGGTGACTTACAAAGAGTTCCAAGACTACCTAGCACTCTCTAAAACTCTCTATGAGGTTGAAGATTCTTGGTGACTGAATAAGCATGCCAAGATGAACTATGTTACTTGGGCTCAAAGTCAAGCACACCCAACTCTACCTGGTTTTGAAAAAGTGTCCAATGTGTATAGGAAGAAGCTCAAGAAAATAAACAAGGAACACTAGTATTTGAGGGACAGAGAACTATGTTACCGTGGCCTTTGTTATCCAAAAGACAAAGTTGATCACTCTGTACCAAGAATTTGGGAACCAAGAGAGCCACAAGAGGATGATGATGAGGAAGAGAATGACGGGGGAGGCAATAATAATAAATGAGGTTGTCAAGTTCCTTTATACTACCATTATCTCTCTTATCTTTTGCTTATTTGTAATCTGTTTGCTTTGCCTTTGTGTTTTGCACTTATTTTAATTGTGTTCTCCATATCCTTTGCTTCATCTACTTAACTCACTACTTATATCATCCTTCTAAGCAATCTAATCACATGAAAAAAAGTTGCTTAGATGGAGGAAAGTTAAATTCTATCAATAAAAGTCCTTTCATGAATAGTAGTGGTATATACTTGTGATTTTCATGAATTAAGCTACAAAAGACGGTCTTGCATGAACAGGAAAGGTGAGTCCTTAAGAGCATGAGGCTTAGAGAATTATTATGAGATCTGATCAAAAGAAAGAATCCTTCGATTTGAATTGAAAAAAAAAAAGAAAGAGAGAAAAGAAATAGTAGAGAAACAAAACAGATAGAGCACTTTAAGATAAAAATTAAAAGTTACAAAGTTCTGAGAATCAATGGAGAGCCCAACTATGTGTCTATGGTGTGATTGTCCAAGGATAAAGCTCAGTTAATTAGATTTGAGGGGTGCCTTATCACCCAGTAACTTGAGCCGATTGGCTCGGGATTACCGACTGGACGTCCAATATCAAGAGTTACCTTGTAAACAGAGCATTTAGAGTTTCCAACCCAGAAAGCTCTGTGGTATAAAACAAGGATTTAAGGATCAACAAAAGGCTAAAAGAGGATCTCATAATAATATTCGAGCCTTAACTCTCAAGGACCCTCCATTCCTAGGAATATACAAGACTCATCAAAAATAAAAAGAATTCAAGATTATCACATGAGTTGTTAAACCCCACTTCCTAGAAAGACACGAACTTCAAAAAAGGGTTAACCTCACTCCATCTAATGCAATTCTTTTCTTTTTTATTTTTTTTTTTGCTTGAGAATAAGCAAAGTATTAAATTTGGTGTTGTGAAGCATCCCCATTTTTAGTGTTTTTCCTTTATGATCTTATTTGATTTACTAAGAATTCTTGTTGAATGAGCAATGGTTTCATGGTTGAAATAAACATTACTTTAATTTAGTTGAATTCATTTATTACAAAAACCTTTGGAAGGAAAACAGCAAGAAACATGAGAAGAAAAGAGGATAGGAAGCACCAAACAGAGTACTCTCTAGACTGAAGAGAAAGCTCTCTAGAAACAAAAGACAATAGGCATGTAACATAGGAAACAAGGCATACCACGTTGGGGAATAAAAGAGATCAATGTGTACGTCTATAGCATGCGTACACACAAAAATAGACAATTGGCCTATCATTCGTACGCATGCACCATGCGTACGCATTACTGCACTTTCACGTGGGACGTGAGATCTTCTACATGCCATGCCAGAACCAAACAGAGAGCAAAATGTTGAGATACCAAGGGAAACATGGGATGTGAAAGCTTTCACGTGGTACTTGGGCTGTCATGCGTACGCATGGTGCATGTGTACGCACAAAAAGAGGAACTTTGGTGTGTCACGCGTACACATATAGCATGTGTACGCACGTTTACACTTTCGCGTGGGACATGAGTTTTTCCATGTACAATGCAATGGAGCAAATAGAGGCAACAATTGAAGGAAATAAAAGCCACGTTCAATGTGAGTTTGTTCACGTGCGACGTGGAGGAAACTGATGAGCGGATAATTTATACGCTTTTTGGCATTGTTTTTACGTAGTTTTTAGCATGTTTTAGTTACTTTTTATTATATTTTTATTATTTTTTATGAAAAAATCACTTTCTAGACTTTACCATGAGTTTATATATTTTTTTGTAATTTTAGGTATTTTCTGGCTGAAATTGAGGGACCTGAGCAAAAATCTGATTCAGAGGCTGAGAAAGGACTGCAGGTGCTGTTGGATTCTGACCTCCCTACACTCAAATGCGTTTTTCTAGAGCTATAAAAGTCCAATTGGTGCGCTCTCAATTGGACTGAAAAGCTAACATCTTGGGCTTTCCATAAATATATAATTGTTTATACTTTGCTTGCGATTTGATGGCCCAAACTAGTGTTCAAACGCCTGCCAGAGACCCTTTTTGGCATAAAACGCCGGAACTATCCCCAGAACTGGAGTTAAACACCCAAACTGGCATTCAAGCTAGCGTTTAACAACATAAAAGGCCTATGCACGTGTAAAGCTCAATGCTCAGTCCAAGCACACACCAAGTGGGCCCCGAAAGTGGATTTCTGCACTCTCTGCACTTAGTTACTTATTTTCTGTAATCCTTAGTAACTAGTTTAGTATAAATAGCACTTTTTACTATTGTATTAAGACTTTTGATCAATTTTGGATGCGATTTTGCACATTTGGGAGGCTGGCCATTCGGCCATGCCTAGACCTTTTTCTCTTATGTATTTTCCAACGGTGGAGTTTCTACACCTCATAGATTAAGGTGAGGAGCTCTACTTTCTTCATGAATTAATGCAAGTACTATTGTTTCTCTTTCACTTCACGCTTACTTCTTCTCCAAGATATACTCTCGTACTTAATTTACTTAAGTCAGAATGAAGGGGTGATCCGTGACAATCACCCACTATCTTCGTTACTCGCTTAGCCAAGATCCGCGTGCCTGACAACCACAAGCGGTCTACATGATGTTCAACGAAGTCATTGGATGACAGCTGGAGTATATTCTCTTAGGTCTCTAATCCACGGATCTGACTTGCCTCTCCTGACAACAAAGCATTCAAATTCGTGAGATCAGAATCATCGTGGTATAAGCTAAAACCAATTGGCAGCATTCCTGAGATCTGAAAAGTCTAAACCTTGTCTATGGTATTTCGAGTAGGATCTGGGATGGATGACTGTGACGAGCTTCAAACTCACGAATGTTGGGCGCAGTGAAAATGTGTAAAAGAATAGAGAGATCCTATTCCGACACAAGTGAGAACCGACAGATGATTAGCTGTGCAGTAGCTGTGCCTGGTATTTTTCATCCGAAATGAGAGATCCGACAGTTGATTAGCCGTACAAAAACCGTAGCTGGACCATTTCACTGAGAAGACAGATGGTAGCCATTGACAACGGTGATCCACCAACAAAAAACTTGCCATGGAAGGGAGCACGCATGATTGGACGAAGACAATAGAAAAGCAGAAGTTCAGAAGCAACAAAGCATCTCCAAACGCTTATCTGAAATTCCCAACAATGAATTACATAAGTATCTTTATTTTAATTTACGTTTTATTTATCTTTCAATTATCAAAACTTATAACCAATTTAATCCGCCTGACTAAGATTTACAAGATGACCATAGCTTGCTTCAAGCCGGCAATTTCCGTGGGATCGACCCTTACTCGCGTAAGGTTTTATTACTTGGACGACCCAGTGCACTTGCTGGTTAGTTGTATCAGAGTTGTGAAAAGTGTGAATCACAATTCCGTGCACCAAGTTTTTGGCGCCGTTGCCGGGATTGTATGAGTTTGGACAACTGACGGTTCTTCTTGTTGCTTAGATTAAGTAACTTTCTTTCCTGTTTCAACCTTTATTTTCTTTTCAAAAAGTTTTCGAAAAAAATTTATAATAAAATAAAAAAATAAAAATAAAAATAAAATAAAAATTTTGTGTTTCTTGTTTGCGTCTTGTGTCAAATTTTAAGTTTGGTGTCAATTGCATGTTTTAATTTTTTTATTTTTGAAAATATATGCATTGTGTTTTTCTTGATCTTCAAGTTGTTCTTGATGATTTTCCTTGTTTGATCTTTAAATTTTCTTGTTTTGTGTCTTTTCTTGTTTTTTTTTGTGCATTTTCGAATTGTTAGTGTCCCTAGTACAATCTTAAGTTTGGTGTCTTGCATGTCTTTCTTTTTCTTAAAAATTTTCAAAAATATGTTATTGATGTTCATCATGATCTTCAAAGTGTTCTTGGTGTTCATCTTAACATTCAAAGTGTTCTTGCATGCATTATTTATTTTGATCTTAAAATTTTATGTTTTGTTTCATTTTGTTATTTTTCTCTCTCCTCATTAAAATTTCAAAAGTAAAAAAAAAATATCTTTCCCTTTTTCTTCTCATAATTTTCGAAATTTTGAGTTGACTTGGTCAAAAAAATTTTAAAATTTAGTTGTTTCTTGTTAGTCAAGTCAAAATTTCAATATATATATATATATATATATATATCTTTTCAGTAGATAATACAGAAAAATGAAAGTTCAGAACATAAAGCAGAGGAATCACAGAGAAAAAAGAGCTCACTGGCGTTAAAACGCCAGTAAAGGTATCATTGTGGGCGTTAAATGCCAGAATGGGCAGCATTCTGGGCGTTTAACGCCAGAAGCAGCAGCATCTTGGGCATTCAGAAAAACGCCCAGTAACAAGGGATTTCCGGCGTTAAACGCCCAAAATGGCTACCAGATGGGCGTTAAACGCCAGAATGGCTATCGTTCTGGGCGTTTAACGCCAGAACAACAAGGGAGAGGTAATTTCGTTTCCAATTCAATTTTTTTCGAATTTTCGTGTTTTAATTCATAATTTTAAATGGCTATCTTTTTCATCCCATTTTAAATTTTAAAATCTTATCTTTTTCATATTATCTTTTATCAATCATATCTTTTTATCTTATCTTCTTTTTATTTTAATGTTTTCGAAAATTTTAAAACAAATTTTTCAAAAATCTTTTTCTTAATTTTATTTCATATTTTCGAAAATCCTTGCTAACAATTAATATTTTAATTCAAAAATTTCAAGTTTGTTACTTTCTTGTTAAAAAAGGTTCAATCTTTGAATTCTAGAATGATATCTTTTAGTTTCTTGTTAGTCAAGTCATCAACTTTAATTTTAAAAATCAAATCTTTTTAATTTCTTTTTCAAAATAAATTTCAATCATATCTTTTTAAAATTTTAATTTCAAAATCCTTTTCTAACCTCTTATCTTTTCAAAATTATTTTCAAATCTTTTTCAACTAACTACTTGACTTGTTTGTTTTAATTTTAAAGGAGCTTACTATTTCTTATATTTTTCCAAACTACCTAACTCTTTGTTTCACTTCTAATTTTCGATAATCATTAAACACTTTTTCAAAAATCTTTTTAATTAACTAATTGTTTTAGTTTTTAATTTTCTTCTATTTCTTTTTCAATTTTTCGAAACTAACTAAATTAATTAAATATAAATAAAAATATTTTTCTTTTCCCTCTTTTAAAATTCAAATACTCTCTCTCTCATCTCTTTCTGTTTATTTTATTTAATTGCTAACACTTCTCTTCTACTCATAATTCGAACCCCTCTCTCTTCTCTCTGTTCGAATTACTCATCTCCTCTCTCTTCTCCTTCTTCTATTCTTCTATTCTTATACTCACATAAAGGAATCTCTATACTGTGACATAGAGGATTTCACATGAGTAAAAACAAGGATAAGGACATTCTTGTTGAAGCTGATACTGAACTTGAAAGGACTCTAAAGAGGAAGCTAAGAGAAGCTAAAGCACAACATTCCGGAGAGGACCTTACAGAAAATCTCAAAAAAGAAGCAAACATGGCAGCCGAACCCAACAACAATGTTAGAGATGCGAGGAAGATGCTTGGTGACTATACTGCACCAACTTCCAACTTCTATGGAAGAAGCATCTCAATTCCTGCCATTGGAGCAAACAACTTTGAGCTTAAGCCTCGATTAGTTTTTCTAATGCAGCAGAATTGCAAGTTTCATGGACTTCCATCGGAAGATCCTCATCAGTTCTTAGCTGAATTCTTGCATATCTGTGATACTGTTAAGATCAATGGAGTTGATTCCGAGGTCTACAGACTTATACTTTTTCCTTTTGCTGTAAGAGATAGAGCTAGGATATGGTTAGACTCACAACTTAGAGAAAGCCTGAACTCTTGGGACAAGTTAGTCATGGCTTTCTTGGCCAAATTCTTTTCACCTCAAAAGCTGAGCAAGCTTAGAGTGGAGGTCCAAACCTTCAGACAAAAAGAAGGTGAATCCCTCTATGAAGCTTGGGAAAGATAAAAGTAATTGATCAGAAGGTGTCCTTCTGACATGCTTTCAGAATGGAGCATCTTAGATATATTCTATGATGGTCTGTCTAAATTGTCCAAGATGTCATTGGACCACTCTTCTGGTGGATCTCTTCATCTGAAGAGAACTCCTGCAGAAGCTCAGGAACTCATTGAGATAGTTGCAACTAATCAGTTCATGTACACTTCTGAAAGAAATCCTGTGAGTAATGGGATGACTCAGAAGAAAGGAGTTCTTGAGATTAATACTCTAAATACCATATTGGCTCAGAACAAAATATTGACTCAGCAAGTCAATATGATTTCCGAAAATCTGACTGGATTGCAAGCTGCATCCGCCAGTACTAAAGAAGCTTCCTCTGAAGGAGAAGCTTATGACCTTGAGAATCTTGCAATGGAAGAGGTGAATTACATGGGAGAATCCTATGGAAACACCTATAATCCTTCATGGAGAAATCATCCAAATTTCTCATAGAAGGACCAACAGAAGCCTCAACAAGGCTTCAATAACAATAATGGTGGGAGAAATAGGTTTGGCAATAGTAAGCCTTTTACATCATCTTCTCAGCAACAAACAGAGAATTATGAGCAGAGCCGCTCTGGCTTAGCAAACATAGTCTCTGATCTATCTAAGGCCACTCTCAGTTTCATGACTGAAACAAGGTCCTCCATCAGAAATTTGGAGGCACAAGTGGGTCAGTTGAGTAAAAGAGTTACTAAAACTCCTCCTAGTACTCTCCCAAGCAATACAGAAGAGAATCTAAAGAGAAAGTGCAAGGCCATCAATATAACCAAAATGGCCTAACCTACAGAGGAGGAAGAGGCAGTGATCTCCAGTGAGGAAAACCTCAAGGACGTCCACTGACCACTAAGAAGTTCCCTAATGGGGAACCAAAGGAATCTGAGGCTCCTACAGAGACCATAGAGATTCCACTGAACTTACTATTACCATTCATGAACTCTGATGAGTATTCTTCCTCCGAAGATGATGAAGATATTGTTGAAGAGCAAGTTGCTTGGTATCTAAGAGCAATCATGAAGCTGAATGCCAATTTATTTGGTAATGAGACTTGGGAGGATGAACCTCCATTGCTCATCAATGAATTGAATGCCTTGGTTTAGCAGAAATTACTGGTGCGCGTAAATTGTGATCATCAACAATGGCGCCAATAGACTTGGAGCTCTCAAACTTGAATCACACTTTGTCACAACTTCACACAACTAACCAGCAAGTGCACTGGGTCATCCAAGTAATACCTTACGTGAGAAAGGGTCGATCCCACGGAGATTGTTGGTATGAAGCAAGCTATGGTCATCTTGTAAATCTCAGTTAGGAATATTCAAATGGTTATAATGGTTTTTGAATATAAGAATGAATAAAGCATAAAATAAAGATAGAGATACTTATGTAAATCATTGGTGGGAATTTCAGATAAGTGCATGAAGATGCTGTGTTCCTTCTGAATCTCTGCTTTCCTACTGCTTTCATCTAATCATTCTTACTCCTTTCCATGGCAAGCTGTATGTAGGGCGTCACCGTTGTCAATGGCTACTTCCCATCTTCTCAGTAAAAATGGTCCAAATGCTCTGTCACAGCACGGCTAAACATCTGTTGGTTCTCGATCATGTCGGAATAGAATCCAGTGATTCTTTTGCGTCTGTCACTACGCCCAACAATCGCGAGTTTGAAGCTCATCACAGTCATTCAATCCCTGAATCCTACTCGGAATACCACAGACAAGGTTTAGACTTTCCAGATTCTCAAGAATGGCTGCCAATAATTCTAGCTTATACCACGAAGACTCCGATCTTTCAGAATGGAGGCTAAGAGACACACGCTCGATCTTAGGTAGAACGGACGTGGTTGTCAGGCACGCTTTCATAAGGACGGATGATGATGAGTGTCACGGATCATCACATCCATCAGGTTGAAGTGCAGCGAATATCGTAGAATAAGAATAAGCTTGAATTGAATAGAAGAAATAGTAATTGCATTAATTCTCGAGGAACAGCAGAGCTCCACACCTTAATCTATGGTGTGTAGAAACTCCACCATTGAAAATACATAAGAACAAGGTCTAGGCATTGTCGAATGGCCAGCATCCCCAAATAGCATGTGAATTTGAAAATAGGGAAAAAGATCAGGTCTAAGGACTAGACGTCCAAAGATGAAAATACAATAGTAAAAAGTCCTATTTATACTAAACTAGTTACCAGGGTTTACAGAAATAAGTCTAAGTGCAGAAATTAACTTCCGGGGCCCACATTGGTGTGTGCTTGAGCTGAGCTTGAGCTTTACACGTGCAGAGGCTTCTCTTGGGGTTCAAAGCCAAGTTGTAACGTGTTTTTGGCGTTTAACTCTGGTTTGTGACGTGTTTCTGGCGTTTTACTGCAGAATGCAGCGTGGAACTGGCGTTTAACGCCAGTTTGCGTCATCTAAGCTCGAACAAAGTATGGACTATTATATATTGCTGGAAAGCCCTGGATGTCTAATTTCCAACGCAGTTAAGAGCGCGCCATTTGAAGTTCTATAGCTCCAGAAAATCCATTTCGAGTGCAAGGAGGTCAGAATCCAACAGCATCATCAGTCCTTTGTCAGACTCCTATCAGATTTTTGCTCAGGTCCCTCAATTTCAGCTAGAAAATACTTGAAATCACAGAAAAACACACAAACTCATAGTAAAGTCCAGAAATGTGAATTTTGCATAAAAACTAATAAAAACATCCCTAAAAGTAGCTAGATCCTACTAAAAACTACCTAAAAACAATGCCAAAAAGCATATAAATTATCCGCTCATCAATTACCTCAGAAGAAACCAGATCCCGAAAGGTTCTTAATACCTTGTACCATAGGCACCATGACCTTTGAGAAGGTTCTGTGTGACCTGGGGTCAGGTATAAACCTCATGCCACTCTCTGTAATGGAGAAACTAAGAATCTTTGAGGTACAAGCTGCAAGAATCTCACTAGAGATGGCAGACAAATCAATGAAACAGGCTTATGAAATTGTAGAGGATGTTTTAGTTGAGGTTGAAGGCCTTTACATCCCTGCTAACTTCATAATCCTAGACACTGGGAAGGATGAGGATGAATCCATCATCCTTAGAAGACCCTTCCTAGCCACAGCAAGGGCTGTGATTGATGTGGACAGAGGAGAGTTAGTCCTTCAATTGAATGAGGACTACCTTGTGTTTAAGGCTCAAGGATCTTCTTCTGTGAATATGGAGAAAAAGCATGAAAAGCTTCATCCAATTCTCTACATACAGAGTTAAGCAGAGCCCCACATTCAAACTCTAAGTTTGGTGTTGAGAGGCCACAATCATGCTCTGATCATCTGTGAAGCTCTGAAAGAGCTCATTGTCAAGCTATTGACATTAAAGAAGCGCTTATTGGGAGGTAACCCAATCTTATTTATCTATGTTAATTACTTTTTCAATTTCCATTATTATTTTATGTTTTCTTTAGGTTGATGATCTTGTGGAGTCACAAAAACAGCTGCAGAATTAAAGCAGAATCAAAAATAGTATCAAAAATAGCACACCCTGTGTTCATACCCTGGGTCGAGATGACCGACCCGGGATGTTTAGCGACAGGGCGACCGACCTCTTCAGGTCAGACTATCCGACCTCTTCTCAATGAGCTCGGCCAAATCAACAGGAAAGCCCAAATAAAGGGCCCAAATAGAGGAACACGACCCAAACCCAGAGGCAATCCCAGCCTACAGAGATAAAGGCGGTTCCGCTGAAGATAAGCTGACCTCACCCAAAGATAAGATAAGATAAGATAAGATAAGACAAATAACTTATCTTATCTAGAAAGGTCACTTCTCACCATTATAAATACACTGGAGCACCTAGGTATAACTCATACTCTGATTCTACTCAATACCTGCTTAATACCCTTGCTAACTTAAGTATCAGAGTCCCTTGCAGGTACCCCCCACCCTCCGGGGACACAGGATCAGCACCACCACCAAGTCCAATAAATCGGACACCTCAGTTCCGACCGCCGTACACCTGCCGGACACGTCGGCTCCGACCAACACAGAAGATCTCGTCCGAGATCGACCTACAGTTTCAGGTAACCCTCGGAACATTGGCGCCGTTGCCGGGGAACCTGGAAATCATCCCATTAACATGGCGGATGACCATGACAACGACCACGATTCAGGTTTGGAAGACAGAACGCCGTATAAAAATGCGGACACAATACTCAAAGCTACTCCAGAAACCCACGGAGACAAAAATTCATCAAATCCAGGAGTAATAGAAACACTTCAAAATCGATTGGAGCAACTTGAGAAAGAAGCCCAACATCGACGTGAAAAAGAAGAAGATCTACGCCGGGAAATAAGGCGGCGCCGAGAATTAGAAGAAAAGCTTATAAAACTCGAAGCTGATCTCAAAACCAAAGCTACTCGACCATCCACGGAGGATAGTTCTTAGAAAGATCAAGATCCATTTACCAGAGAAATTATGAAAACCAAAATTCTGAAAGATTTCAAGCTTCCGGATATGACTCTATATGACGGTACCTCCAACCCCAACCATCATCTCAGCAACTTCAGAAGTAGAATGTACCTCACTGATGCCTCAGATGCAGTTCGTTGCAAAGCCTTTCCAACAACTCTCACCAAGACAGCCATTAAATGGTTCGACAACCTACCTCCAAAATCCATCTCGAGTTTCGACGACCTGGCCAAAAAGTTCCTGGCTTGATTCTCCATACAAAAGGACAAAGCCAAACACGCACCCAGCTTACTCGGGATCAAGCAAGGAGACCAAGAAAGTCTTCGCAACTACATGGAAAGATTCAACAAAACATGCATGAACATACAAAATCTACCAACAGAAGCTGCCATCATGGGCCTCATAAATGGCCTGCGAGAAGGACCATTCAGCCAATCTATATCAAAAAGATACCCGACATCCCTAGATGAAGTACAAGAACGAGCGCAGAAGTACATTAACATGGAGGAAAATTCTCGACTTGGAAAAGCCTCAAGGTCCGGTTCTGCCTACCGAGATAAAGAATCCAAGAAAAAGGAAGATCGCTCCGGAGAGAAAATCAAGAAATATCACAACTACACCCCTCTTAGGGTATCCTTGGTAGACGTTTACAAAGAAGTCTGCCATACGGAAAAAATCCCTCCAGCTCGGCCACTTAAAGGCAAAAGAGGAGGGGAAAATCGGAATGAGTACTGTGAATATCACCGACTTCGAGGGCATTCCACCAACGAATGTTTCAACATGAAAAACGTCATAGAAAAATTAGTACGAGAAGGAAAGTTAGATCGGTTCTTGGCCAACTGGGACGAAGAACCAAGGAAAAGAAAGAGGGATGAGGACGTCAGACGATCTGAACGATCGCCTCGCACACCAGAAAGACATGTCCACGTGATACACGGTGGATTTGCTGGGGGAAGAATCTCCAAATCATCCCGCAAGCGACACCTCAAAGAGGTATACCATATCGAAGGACAGAAGGAGACGCCAGACATCCTGGCAATCACGTTTACCTAAGAAGATGCAACCGGAATCATCTCGGGACACGACGACCTCATGGTCATCACGATCATATTGGCAAACGCCAACCTCCACCGCACACTAATCGACCAGGGAAGCCCTGCCGACATCTTATTCAAAACTGCCTTCGACAAACTCGGCCTAGAAGAGAAAGAGCTAAGAGCATACCCAAACAGTATGTTCAGACTGGGAGATGTCCCAGTTCAACCACTGAGATACGTGTCACTGCATACAACCTTCGGGAAGGGGAACCAATCTAAAACACTCAAGATAGACTACATTGTGGTCGACGTAAGCTCAGCCTACAATGCCCTGATAGGTCGGACAACGTTAAATCAGCTCGGCGCAATAGTTTTGACTCCGCATCTATGTATGAAATTTCCAACTACAGAAGGGATAGCTACAATAAGAGCATATCAAAAGATGGCGCGTCGCTGTTACAACGAAAGTCTAAACCTCCGAGGCGAAGCAAGAGAGTTCCACACAATCGAGCTCGGTGGAGCTCAGAGATGAGAAGAGCTCCGACCACAACCCGAGGGAGAAGTAGAAAGAGTCCAGATTGGAGACACCTCGAATAAAACAACTAATATTGGCACGATCCTGAAAGGAGATGCAAAAGAATCATTGATATAGTTTCTGCGAGATAATGTTGATCTCTTCGCATGGAAAGTTGCCGACATGCCGGGCATAGATCCCAAACTAATGAGCCACAAGTTGGCAGTCTACCCGGGATCCCGACCGATACAACAAAGACGAGGAAAACTTGGGCCAAGACGATCTCAGGCTGTAGAAGAACAAGTACAAGCACTACTAGAGGCAGGGTTCATAAGGGAAGTCAAATACCCACTATGGCTAGCAAACGTTGTTTTGGTGAAAAAATCAAATGGGATGTGGCGAATGTGCACCGACTACACCGACCTCAACAAAGCCTGCCCAAAAGATCCTTACCCACTCTCAAGCATCGACGCTCTAGTAGATGCTTCATCAGGATACAAGTATCTCTCATTCATGGACGCATACTCAGGGTACAACCAGATACCAATGTATCCGCCAGACCAAGAAAAGACCTCGTTTCTTACACCTAAGGCAAATTATTGATACATCGTGATGCCTTTCGGCCTGAAAAACGCAGGAGCCACTTATCAAAGGCTAATGAATAAAGTCTTCTCAGATCACATCGGAAAAATCATGGAGGTCTACGTGGATGACATGTTGATAAAGACGCATAGCGAAGAGACACTGTTAACCGATTTGATTCAAGTATTCGATACCATAAAGGAAGCACGGCATGCGACTCAACCCGGCTAAATGCACCTTCGCAGTAGAAGCAGGTAAATTTTTAGGATTTATGCTCACACAAAGGGGAATTGAGGCAAATCCAGATAAATGCCAGGCCATACTCAACATGAAGAGCCCAACCTGCGTCAAAGAGGTACAACAGCTCAACGGAAGGTTGGCAGCCTTGTCCAGATTCCTAGCAGGATGAGCGATAAGATCCCTCCTTTTCTACGCTACCTTAAAGAAGGGAAAGAACTTCGAATGGAAAGCGGAATGTGAACAAGCCTTCAAAGACTTCAAAGAATTCTTGGGGCAACCACCTATCCTATCTCGACCACAAGAGGGAGAATTGCTCATACTATACCTCGCAGTAGGAAGTCGGGCAATAGCCTCAGCGCTAATTCGAGAAGACGAAAGAGGACAACAACCCGTCTACTTCATTAGTAAAGCACTACAGGGGTCAGAGTGGAACTACCAGAAAAAAGAGAAGTTCGCCTACACTTTGATACTCACATCCCGACGACTTCGCCCATACTTCCAAGCGCACACCATCAAAGTTCGGACCAACCAGCCCATAAAAGGGATATTACAGAAAACAGATCTGGCAAGAAGAATCCTACAATGGGCAATCGAGTTGTCCGAGTTTGACCTCCAATATGAGGCACGGACAGCCATCAAATCACAACACCTGGGCCGATTTCATCGCAGAATTCACAAACATCCCGGAAATCCCCATAGAGTGGAACATATACGTCGACGAATCCTCAAATAAAACAGGAAGTAGTGCGGGTGTGATAATCGAAAGCAACCAAGGAACTCAACTTGAGCTCTCCCTTAAATTTGGATTCCCGGCCTCGAACAATCAAGTGGAATACGAAGTGCTACTTGCCGGTTTGAAGCTGGCTAGGGAGGTTGGAGCTCGAAAACTCAACATCTACAGCGACTCACAAGTCGTTACCTCACAAATAACAGGAAGCTACCAAGCTAAAGACCCGATCATGAAAAAATAATTGGATAGAACCAAAGAACAGCTCGGACAACTCGGAGAATACAGGATCTACCACATTCCCCGTGAGCAAAATGTCCGAGCTGATGCACTTTCAAAATTAGCCAGCACCAAACCAGGGGGCAACAACAGAAGTCTCATCCAGGAGATACTACAGAACTCGTCAATATCGGAAGAAGAAGTCCTAGCCATAATAGGTCAGGATTAAGGATGGATGACCCCCATAATAAATTACCTCAAAACAGAAGCACTCCCTACAGATGAAAAGGAGGCAAAAAGGCTAAAAAGGGAGGCACAGTACTACACTATCATAAACAACACGCTGTACAAAAGAGGGATATCAACACCTTTACTAAAATGCGTACCGACTTCTAACACAAAGGAAGTCTTGGAGGAAGTGCACAGCGGCATTTGTGGTAATCATCTCGGAGCGCAAGCCCTCACCAAAAAGATACTCCGGGCGGGATTCTATTGGCCAACTCTACAAAAGGAGGCTACAGAATTTGTGAGGACATGCCCACCATGCCAGAAGCATGCCAACTTTCACATCGCCCCACCAGAAAAGCTCATCAGCGTGACCTCGCCCTGGCCATTTGTGAAATGCGGACTCGACCTTCTCGGACCCTTCCCACAGGGATCGGGACAAGTAAAATTCCTCATAGCAGGAGTAGACTATTTCACAAAATGGATCGAGGCAGAACCCCTAGCCAACGCCACCGCTCAAAGAAGTCGAAAATTCCTATATAGGAACATTATTACGAGGTTCGGGGTACCATACTCCATCACCACGGACAACGGTAACCAATTTACAGAGGCAGGCTTCAGAAAACTGGTGGCCGACTTGAACATAAAACACAAGTTCACCTCCATCGAACATCCCCAAGCCAATGGACAAGCCGAAGCGGCCAACAAAGTCATATTGCCCGGACTAAAGCGAAGGCTACAAGAAGCAAAGGGAGCTTGGGCCGGAATCCCCATTTCGACTGGCATACGGAGCGGAGGCAATGATTCCAATAGAAATCGAAGAAGGATCTCCCCGAGTAGTCCACTACAATGAATGAGCAAACTCCAAACTTCAGAGAGAAGAGCTCGACTTGTTACCCGAGATCCAAGAAAGAGCTCGGATCAGGGAAGAAGCTTTAAAGTGACGAATGGCTTCCAGATACAATCGAAAGGTAGTGCCGAGAAGTTTTGCAGAGAATGATCTCATCCTAATCAGAAACGACATTGGAACAGCTCGATCCGGAGAAGGAAAGCTGGCAGCAAACTGGAAAGGACCCTACCGAGTCATTGAAATACTGGGGAAGGGCTACTACAGACTGTCCGAGCTTGATGGACGAGAGCTTCCCTGATCATGGTGGACGAGAGCTTCCCCGATCATGGCATGCCTGCAACCTAAGAAGGTACTACAGTTAGAAAAGGTAAAGGATCTCACTAAATGGATGCGCTCTTTTTCCTGAAAAGGTTTTTTAATGAGGCACCATATCGAGACCTAGATCATACCTGACTTAAAGGGACAAGGAAATTCCCACATGTATATATTTTCATTCTTTCTTTGAATAAAGTTTATTGAGATATTCTACAAGATTCCAAGACGCATTAATCTGAAGTATTCATCGTCCGATTATAAAGCAACAGGTTGGCAGAAAGTGAAAAACAAATTCACTGCGCGACCACGATAAAGACAATCGTCTGATAAAGGTGAAAACGCGATTCACCCAAAAGATGATCTTACTGGCGTTTAAACGCCAGTCAGGATAGCAGAATGAGGATTTAACGCCCAATCTGGCAGCATTCTGGGCATTAAATGCTAGAATTGGCAGACAGACTGGCGTTTAATACCAAAAAAGGATATCTGGTATCTGGCTGACATTAAACGCCAGAAAGGGGCATCACCCTGGTGTTTAATGCCAGAATGGGCAGCAGAGCTGGCGTTAAAAGCCAAAAATAGCACACAGAGTGCGTTTAAACGCCAGAAAGGTGTAGGGATGAGAAATCCTTGACACCTCAGGATCTGTGGATCCCACAGGATCCCCACTTACCCCAACTCACTCTCTCTCCTCTTCACACCTTTCCACCACACTCTTCCCCAAACACCATTCACCTATCAAATCCTACCCTCTTCCCCATAATCTATTCACCACTCACATCCATCCACTATTCCCCAAAAACCCATCATAAACCCCACCTACCTCACCATTGAAATTCAAAACATTTCCCTTCCAACCCCACCCCCTCTTACACGGATTCCCTCTCTCTCTTACCTTATAAACACCCCTCCTTACTCTTCCACTTTCACACATCATAAACACTTCATCATCCCCTTGGTCGAACCATTCATACCCTTCCATATCCTCCATTTCTTCTTCTTCTCCTCCTTTTTTTCTTCTTTTGCTCGAGGACGAGTAACCTTTTAAGTTTGGTGTGGGAAAAAGCTCTGCTTTTTATTTTTCCATAACCATTAATGGCACCTAAGGCCGGAGAAACCCTAGAAAGAGGAAAGAAAAGGCAGTTGCTTCCACCTCCGAGTCATGGAAGATGGAGAGATTCATCTCAAAGGTCCATCAAGACCACTTCTATGAAGTTGTGACCAAGAAAAAGGTGATCCCCGTGGTCCCCTTCACCAACCCCATCTAACAAGTCAGAATCTTAATGGTTCAAGAGTGTTATGCTAATGCATGGATCACTAAGAACCATGATCAAAGTGTGAACCCAAACCCAGAGAATTGGCTCACAATGGTTCGGGGAAAATACTTGGATTTCAGTCCGAAAACTGTGAGGTTGGCATTCAACTTGCCAATTATGCAAGGAAATCCTCATCTTTTCACTAGAAGGGTCAACTTTGATCAAAGATTGGACCAAGTTCTCATGGATATCTGTGTGGAAGGAGCCCAATAGAAGAGAGACTCCAAAGGAAAGCCGGTTCAACTGAGAAGGCCTAACCTCAAACCCATGGCTAGAGGATGGTTGGAGTTCATCCAACGCTCTATCATTCCTACTAGCAACCGGTCCAAAGTAACTGTGGATCGGGCTACCATGATCCATAGTATCATGATTGGAGAGGAAGTGGAAGTTCATGAGATCATACCTCTAGAACTATATAAGGTGGCTGACAAGCCCTCCACTTTGGCAAGTTAGCCTTCCCTCATCTCATCTATCACCTATGCAATTCAGCTGGAATTGTCATAGAGGAAGACATCCTCATTGAAGCACACAAGCCCATAACTAAAAAGAGGATGGAGCAAATAAGATAGCCCACTCATAGATCTCAACAAGAGCATGAGGAAGCCCCTCATCAAGAAATCCCTGAGATGCCTCAAGTGATGCATTTTCCTCCACACAACTATTGGGAGCAACTCAACACCTTTTTAGGAGAATTAAGTTCTAACATGGAGCAACTGAGGATGGAGCACCAAGAGCACTCCATTATCCTCCATGACATCAAAGAGGACCAAAGAGCCATGAGGGAGGAGCAACAAAGGCAAGGAAGAGACATAGAGGAGCTCAAGAACTCCATTGGTTCTTCAAGAGGAAGAAGAAGCCACCATCACTAAGGTGGACCCTTTCTTTAATCTCCTTGTTTATTTTCTTCTCTGTTTTTTATTTTTATGCTTTATGTTTTGACTATGTTTGTCTCTTCATTACATGATCATTAGTGTCTAGTGTCTATGTCTTAAAGCTAAGAAGACATGAATTTTGAATTCTATCTTGAAAATAGTTTAATTATTTTGATGTGGTGGCAATACTTTTTGTTTTCTGAATGAATGCTTGAACAGTGCATATTTTTTATAGTGAATTTTATGAATATTAAAATTGTTGGCTCTTGAAAGAATAATGAAAAAAGAGAAATATTATTAATAATCTGAAAATCATAAAATTGATTCTTGAAGTAAGAAAAAGCAGTGAAAAATACAAAGCTTGCGGAAAAAAATGGCGAAAAATAAAGAAAAAGAAAGAAAAAGAAAAAGCAAGCAGAAAAAGCCAATAGCTCTTTAAACCAAAAGGCAAGAGCAAAAAGCCAGTAACTCTTTAAACTAAAAGGCAAGGGTAAAGAGGATCCAAGGCTTTGAGCATCAGTGGATAGGAGGGCCCAAAGGAATAAAAATCCTGGCCTAAACGGCTAAATCAAGCTGTCCCTAACCATGTGCTTGTCTCATGAAGGTCCAAGTGAAAAGCTTGAGACTGTGTGGTAAAAGTCGTGATCCAAAGCAAAAAGAGTGTACTTAAGAACTCTGAGCATCTCTAACTGGGGACTCTAGCAAAGTTGAGTCCAAGTGAAAAGCTTGAGACTGAGTGGTAAAAGTCATGATCCAAAGCAAAAAGAGTGTGCTTAAGAACTCTGGGCACCTCTAACTGGGGACTCTAGCAAAGCTGAGTCACAATCTGAAAAGGTTCACCCAGTTATGTGTCCGTGGCATCTATGTATCCGGTGGTAATACTGGAAAACAAAATGCTAAGGGTCACGGCCAAGACTCATAAAGTAGCTGTGTTCAAGAATCAACATACTAAACTAGGAGAATCAATAACACTATCTGAATTCTGAGTTCCTATGGATGCCAATCATTCTAAACTTCAAAGAATAAAGTGAGATGCCAAAACTGTTCAGAAGCAAAAAGCTACTAGTCCCGCTCATCTAATTGAAACTAAGCTTCATTGATATTTTAAATTTTATTGTATTTTCTCTTCTTTTTATCCTATTTTGTTTTTAGTTGCTTGGGGACAAGCAACAATTTAAGTTTGGTGTTGTGATGAGTGGATAATTTATGCGCTTTTTGGCATCATTTTTACGTAGTTTTTAGCATGTTTTAGTTACTTTTTATTATATTTTTATTATTTTTTATGAAAAAATCACATTTCTAGACTTTACTATGAGTTTGTATTTTTTCTGTAATTTCAGGTATTTTCTGGCTAAAATTGAGGGACTTGAGCAAAAATCTGATTCAGAGGCTAAGAAAGGACTACAGATGCTGTTGGATTCTGACCTCCCTGCACTCAAACGCATTTTTTTTTGAGCTATAGAAGTCCAATTGGCGCGCTCACAATTGGGCTAGAAAGCTAACATCTTGGACTTTTCAGCAATGTTTAATAGTCTATACTTTGCCCGCGATTTGATGGCCCAAAATGGCGTTCAAATGCCAGCCAAAGATCCCTTTTTGGCGTAAAATGCAAGAACTAGCACCAAAACTGGAGTTAAACGCCCAAACTAGCATCCAAGCTGGTGTTGAACTCCATAAAAGGCCTATGCACGTGTAAAGCTCAATGTTCAGCCCAAGCACACACCAAGTGGGCCCTGGAAGTGGATTTCTGCACTTTCTGCACTTTGTTACTTATTTTTTGTAATCCTTAGTAACTAGTTTAGTATAAATAGCACTTTTTACTATTGTATTCACACTTTTAATCGACTTTTGATGCGATTTTCCACATTTGGGAGGCTGGCCATTTGGCCATGCCTAGACCTTTTTCTCTTATGTATTTTCCAACGGTGGAGTTTCTGCACCTCACAGATTAAGGTGAGGAGCTCTGCTATTCTTCATGAATTAATGCAAGTACTATTGTTTCTCTTTCAACAATAGAGCATTCAAATCCGTCAGATAAGAAACTTCGTGGTATAAGCTAGACCTAATTAGCAGCATTCCTGAGATCCGGAAAGTCTAAACCTTGTCTATGGTATTCCGAGTAGGATCTGGGATGGGATGACTGTGACGAGCTTCAAACTCACAAATCTTGGGCGCAGTGACAGTGTACAAAAGGATAGAGAGATCCTATTCTGACACAAGTGAGAACCGACATATGATTAGTCGTGCGGTAGCTGTGCCTAGTATTTTTCATCCGAGACAAGAGATCCGACAGTTGATTAGCCGTACAGAAACCATAGCTGGACCATTTTCACTGAGAGGACGGATGATAGCCATTGACAACGGTGATCTACCAACATACAGCTTGCCATGGAAGGGAGCACGCATGATTGGATGATGATAATATGAAAGCAGAAGTTCAGAAGCAACAAAGCATCTCCAAACGCTTATCTGAAATTTCCACCAATGAATTACATAAGTATCTTTATTTTAATTTACGTTTTATTTATCTTTCAATTATCAAAACTTATAACCAATTGAATCTGCCTGACTAAGATTTACAAGATGATCATGGCTTGCTTCAAGCTGGCAATCTCCGTGGGATCGACCCTTACTTGCGTAAGGTTTTATTACTTGGACAACCCAGTGCACTTGCTAGTTAGTTGTATCAAAGTTGTGAAAAGTGTGAATCACAATTTTGTGCACCAGAGATAGAGAGAAATTTGATTCAAGAATGAGTGTCACGTTGCACGTGGATCCTTCATGTGTGACGTGGGATGATGGACACCTTTCCAGGGACTTCAAACTAAGCCACTAAACCTTCAATCCTTTATCACTTGTGTAGTTTATCAAAGGACCACCAATCACAGCATTAATTGGAGATTTGCAAATAGAAAAGGGGGGAGATCTTTGCTGAGAGGAAAACAATTATGAAGAAGATTTTATTTTATTTGAATGTTAATTCTATTTTAAGTTTGTTTAGGGTTAGTATTTAAAGGGAGAGGTCACTCACATCCTCTCTTCTTCGGCACTTTTACTTTTCATAATTCTAGGATTTCTCTGAAGAACATGAGTAACTAATTCTCCTTGGTTAAAATTAGGAGTTCTGTTGATTCCTATGGACTAATATTCTATCTTTTCATACCTTTGATTAATGAAATGATACTTTCTTAAGAAAAGGTTTTTGTTCTTCATTCTGAAGGTTTTAAATGTGTTGGAAAATAATTCTTCTCTGACTTGAATTCTTTTAACTTCTTGGAAAAGTGGATTAATTGAATTAAGCTTGAAAATCAATTCTCACAATTCTTAAGTTTTGAAACTAAACTTGATAAGTGACATCAAATCAACTAAAGGATATTCTTATGAATTGTGTGGCTTATGAATTAGTGAACGTGCTCAACTCTTCTCTTAAGTAATTGACTAAGGAATTAGCAATTAATTAAGTTAAGAAAAAATTGAATTATCAAAGGACTGGGATTTAATTACTAAGGATTTGCCATGGAAATATCTTTGCATAATCAAGGTGGAAAGTAAAATTATTGATCCGGGCATCTCAACATCTCTAAAATCTTAACTCTTTTAATTACATTACCTTTCAACACTCACTGTTTGCTTTTTTTACATTGTTGTTTATGTTCAAGCTTTTCAAAAACCTAATTTTGATTACCTGACTAGATTAATCGATTGACCATTACTTGCCTAATCTGTTAATCTTTGTAACATCAATACTTACTCACCGTGAGTTTATTACTTGGTACGAGTCGGTGTACTTGCGGATAGTATTATGGTGTAAAATTCGCATCAGTGCCTAAGCCTAAAGTTAACCAACCCACAATTCACCTTATTTTAAACCATATACCTTAACAATTTCCTAATTTTTTTTCTTTTTCTATTTGTACTTTATATGTAGGCAAGCTCTCTAGTTTAGATAGAGAGATTCCATCTATATGTATAGATTAAGATTGGCAATATTTCTGTGTGACAAATGTAGATCAAATGAGACAATTTTTGGATGAATTGTAGGTCGTTCCAATGCTTGTCTGCTAAATTGGTCATGTGCATGTTTAGATTATCCCATTGACATAAGTAATTGGTAACAGTAATAAATAATTAGGATGATGTTAATTATGTGTGGCCTTTATGGGGTCTTTTTATGTTTTTGATTTTATGAGAGCAAAAGTGATATTAGACCTCTTGTTGTAATGTTTAATCTAGAGAAAAACCCAAAACAGCTCCTGACAATTACCTCAAAAAATAACGAGGCCCTTGACAAAAAAAATACCAACCCGCCCCTGAGCTTTACTTTTATGGGACAGATTAACCCCTATGCCAAAAAAAGTCAATGTTATTTTTTTTGGCACAGGGGCTAATCAGTCCTAAAAAAATATCAGGGGCCGGGTTGAGTGTTTTTTTTGGGGGGCTGATGAGCAGATATTTATACGCTTTTTGCGGGTAATTTCATGTAGATTTTAATATGTTTTAGTTTGTTTTTAGTATATTTTTATTAGTTTTTAGGCAAAATTCATATTTCTGGACTTTACTATGAGTCTATGTGTTTTTCTGTAATTTCAGGTATTTTCTGGCTGAAATTGAGGGAGCTGAGCAAAAAATCTGATTCAGGCTGAAAAAGGCCTGCTGATGCTGTTGGATTCTGACCTTCCTGCACTCGGAATGGATTTTGGAGCTACATGAGTCCAATTGGCGCGCTCTCAATTGGGTTGGAAACTAGACATCTAAGGCTTTCCAGCAATATATAATAGTTCATACTTTGCGCGAAGATAAATGACGTAAACTGGCGTTTAACGCCAGTTCCATGTTGCATTCTGGCGTTGAACGGCAGAAACAGGTTGCAAGTTGGAGTTAAATGCCAGAAATAGGTTACAACCTGATGTTTAACTCCAGAAACAGCCCAAACACGTGAGAAGCTTATGTCTCAGCCCCAGCACACACCAAGTGGGCCCCAGAAGTGGATTTCTGCACTATCCATCTTAGTTTACTCATTTTCTGTAAACCTAGGTTACTAGTTTAGTATTTAAACAACTTTTAGAGACTTATTTTGTATCTCATGACATTTTAGATCTGAACTTTGTACTCTTTGACGGCTTGAGTCTCTAAACTCCATTGTTGGGGGTGAGGAGCTCTGCAGCGTCTCAATGAATTAATGCAATTATTTCTGTTTTCTATTCAAACACGCTTGTTTCTATCTAAGATGTTCATTCACACATCACTATGATGAATGTGATGATCCATGACACTCATCACTATTCTCAATCTATGAACGCGTGCCTGACAACCACCTCCGTTCTACATTCGAATGAATGAGTATCTCTTGGATTCCATAATCAAAGTCTTCGTGGTATAAACTAGAATCCATTGGCAGCATCCTTGAGAATTCGGAAAGTCTAAACCTTGTCTGTCGTATTCCGAGTAGGATTCAGGGATTGGATGACTGTGACGAGCTTCAAACTCGCGAGTGTTGGGTGTAGTGACAGACGCAAAAGGATCAATGGATCCTATTCCGACATGATCGAGAACCGACATATGATTAGTCATGCGGTGATAGCGCATTTGGACCATTTTCACTGAGAAGGCGGATGGTAACCATTGACAACAGTGATCCACCAACACACAGCTTGCCATAGAAGGAACCTTGCGTGCATGAAGAAGATGACAGTAGCAAAGCAGAGACTCAGAAGACAAAGCATCTCCAAAACTCCAACATATTCTCCATTACTGCGTAACAATTACTAATTTCATGCTCTTTTACTTTTTACAACTGAAACTAAAGAACCCTATCGGTATCCTGACTAAGAATAATAAGATAACCATAACTTGCTTCAAGCCAACAATCTCCGTGAGATCAACCCTTACTCACGTAAGGTATTACTTGGACGACCCAGTGCACTTGCTGGTTAGTTGTGCGGAATTACATAGTGTGAGTGTGATTTTCGTGCACCAAGTTTTTGGTGCCGTTGCCGGGGATTGTTTGAATTTGAACAACTAATGGTGAATCTTGTTGCTTAGATTAGGAAAATTTTGTATTTTGGGTCAGAGTCTTTTATTTTCATTTCAAAAATATTATTTTTTTAATTTTTAGTTTTTCTGTGAGTTTAGTGTCATGTTTTAAGTTTGGTGTCAATTGCATGCTTTTCTTTGTCTTTCAAGTTTTGAATTGCATGTTCTTTGTTCTTCCTTAATCTTTAAATTGTTCTTGTCAATTTTTCTTGTTTGATCTTTGGTTTGTCTTGTTTTGTGTCTTTTCTTGTTTTTCTTGTGCATTTTTAAATTTTTTAGTTTTCGAAAAAAATTTATTTTATTAAATACCTTTTTAAAACACGTTAAATTTATAGCTCAGTTAGCTAGAGTGTTGGCTTATGTTCTTGGCAATTGGGTATCTTCCTTTTAAAACTTTTTCAAAAATAATTTTTCTTTGATTAAATCTTGTGCCAAACTTTAAGTTTGGTGTTCTCTTGTTAATTTTCTTTAATTTTCAAAAATTTATTTTGGTTTTCTAAAAATTTTAAGTTTGGTGTTCTTTCTTTTGTTCTTGTTGTTCTTGTGAGTCTTCAAGGTGTTCTTGAGTCTTCTTTGTGTTTTGATCTTAAAATTTTTAAATTTGGTGTGCCTTGGTGTTTTCCCTCCAAAATTTTCGAAAACAAGGAGCATTAGATTTAAAAATTTTAAGTCTTGTGTCTTTTGTGTGTTTTTCTCTTTAATAATAAAATTCAAAAATAAAAAAAATCTTTTCTAACTATTTTTAAGCAATTGTTTCGAATTTTTTTCAAAAAAAAAATTCAAATTTCAATTTCAAAATTTTTCAAAATCTTATCCTTTTAAGATTTTTTTAAAAAAATCACATCTTTTTCAAAAATATCCTAACCACGTTCTCTCTCCTCACTTTTTTTCGAAAATCTTCATAAAATATTTTCAAATTTTTTATTTTAATTTTTTTATTTTATTTTAGTTTTTATTTTATTTTATTTTATTATTTCAAAAATATTTTTTCTATATAATAAAATAAATCCACATCATCTTCCTTTCTCCATCATGGACCTAAGTGGAAATGAACAGTCCAGAAGGACTCTGGGGTCATATGCTAACCCCACTACTGCTTCATATGGGAGTAGTATCTGTATACCCTCCATCGGAGTTAGTAGTTTTGAGTTAAATCCTCAGCTTATTATCATGGTGTAGCAAAGTTGACAGTATTCCGGTCTTCCACAGGAAGAACCTACAGGGTTTCTAGCACAATTTTTACAAATTGCTGACACAGTACATGATAAAGAAGTAGATCAGGATGTCTACATATTATTACTATTTCCATTTGCTGTAAAAGACCAAGCTAAGAGGTGGTTAAATAACCAACCTAAGGCTAAGGACATGGAAACAGCTGTCAGAAAAATTCCTGAATCAATACTTCCCTCCAAAACGGATGACACAGCTAAGGTTGAGTATCAAAGGCTTTAAACAAGGAGATAATGAATCTCTTTATGATGCCTGGGAGACATACAGAGAGATGCTAAGAAAATGCCCCTCTGAAATATTTTCAGAGTGGGTGCAGTTAGACATCTTCTATTATGGGCTTACAGAGAAAGCTCAGATTTCTCTAGACTACTCAGCTGGTGGATCTATCCACATGAGAAAGACAATTGAAGACGCTCAAGAGCTCATTGATACAGTTGCCAGAAATCAACATTTGTACCTAAGCAATGAACCTTCCATGAAAGAAGAGGCTAAAACAGTAAATGCCGAACTCAGTCCTGCAGAACAAGTTACTGAATTCAATCAGCAATTAGATTTTCTAACAAAACAACTAGCTAAATTCAAGGAGATACTACAAGACACAAGAATGGCTAATATGAATATGGAAGTGCAGTTGAAGCAAACAGAACAGCAGTTATCAAAACAAATAACAGAAGAGTGCCAAGCAGTTCAATTAAGAAGTGGAAAAACATTAAATACCTCACTTCAAGGCAGCAGGAAGCCAAGAAATGAATAAACTGCTACCCAAAATCCCTCTGAGGACAGTAAGAGCCCAGAGAGGAACAATTCTGGCATTCAAACGCCAGAAAAGGGTGAAGAGCTGGCGTTAAACGCCCAACTCATGCTCAGTTCTGGCATTCAAACGCCAGAAACAAGTAAGGTGTTGGCGTCTAACGCCACTCCAGCTTCCACCACTGGCATTCAAATGCCAGTGGGGGATCAGACACATACAAGTGCTGATAGCAACCCCTCTAAAAAGGCTTCTCAACCCACATCTGTAGGTAATAAACCTGCAGCAACTAAGGTTAAGGAATACAAAGCCAAAATGCCTTATCCTCAGAAACTCTGCCAACTAGAACAGGATAAGCAATTTGCCCGCTTTGCAAACTATCTCAGGACTCTTGAAATAAAGATTCCGTTTGCAGAGGCACTTGAGCAAATACCCTCTTATGCTAAGTTCATGAAAGAGATCTTAAGTCATAAGAAGGATTGGAGAGAAACTGAAAAAAGTTTACCTCACTGAAGAATGCAGTACAGTCATTCTGAAAAGCTTACCAGAGAAGCTTAAAGATCCCAGAAACTTTATGATACCATGCACATTAGAGGGTACTTGTACTGGTGCACGAAATTGCAATCACACTTTTGCAATTACGCACAACTAACCAGCAAGTGCATTGGGTCGTCTAAGTAATACCTTACGTGAGTAAGGGTCGATCCCACGGAGATTGTCGGCTTGAAACAAGCTATGTTTATCTTGTAACTCTTAGTCAGGAGATCAATAATTCTCAGGATTAATTGTGAAAAGTATAAGAGTGACGAGCGGATACTTTATACGCTTTTTGGCATTGTTTTTAGTAAGTTTTTAGTATGTTTTAGTTATTTTTTATTATATTTTTATTAGTTTTTAGTTAAAATTCACTTTTCTGGACTTTATTTATGAGTTTGTGTGTTTTTTTGTGATTTCAGGTATTTTTTGGCTGAAATTGAGGGACCTGAGCAAAAATCTGATTCAGAGGCTGAAAAGAACTGCAGTTGCTGTTGGATTCTGATCTCCCTGCACTCGAAGTGGCTTTTCTGGAGCTACTAAAGCTCAATTGGCGCGCTCTCAATTGTGTTGGAAAGTAGACATCCTGGGCTTTCCAGAAATGTATAATAGTTTATACTTTTCCCGAGATTTGATGGCCCAAACAGGCGTTCCAAGTCAGCTCAAGAATTCTGGCGTTTAATGCCAGAACTGGCACAAGAATGGGAATTAAACGCCCAAACTGGCACAAAAGCTGGCGTTTAACTCCAAGAAAAGTCTCTACACATGAAAGCTTCAATGCTCAGCCCAAGCACACACCAAGTGGGCCCAGAAGTGGATTTTTATGTCATTTACTCATCTTTGTAAATCCTAAGCTAGTAGTTCTCTACAAATAGGACCTTTTGCTATTGTATTTTCATCTTGGGATCTTTGGATCATTTTAGATCTTTTGATCATCTTTGGACGTCTAGTTCTGAGATTATGGGGGCTGGCCTCACGGCCATGCCTAGACCTTGTTCTTATGTATTTTCAACGGTGGAGTTTCTACACACCATAGATTAAGGTGTGGAGTTCTGCTGTACCTCGAGTATCAATGCAATTACTATTGTTCTTCTATTCAATTCGGCTTATTCTTGTTCTAAGATATCACTTGTTCCTCAACTTGATGAATGTGTTGATCCGTGACACTCATCATCATTCTCACCTATGAACTTGTGCCTGACAACCACCTCCGTTCTACCTTAGATTGAGTGGATATCTCTTGGATTCCTTAATCAGAATCTTCATGGTATAAGCTAGAATTGATGGCGGCATTCAAGAGAATCCGAAAGGTCTAAACCTTGTCTGTGGTATTTTGAGTAGGATTCAAGGATTGAATGACTGTGACGAGCTTCAAACTCCTGAAGGCTGGGCGTTAGTGACAGACGCAAAAGAATCACTGGATTCTATTCCAACCTGATTGAGAACCGACAGATGATTAGTCGTGCTGTGACTGAGCGCGTTGAACATTTTCACTGAGAGGATGGGACTGTAGCCATTGACAACGGTGATGCCCAACATACAGCTTGCCATGGAAAGGAGTAAGAAGGATTGGATGAAGACAGTAGGAAAGCAGAGAGACGGAAGGGACAAAGCATCTCCATACGCTTATCTGAAATTCTCACCAATGAATTACATAAGTATCTCTATCCTCATTTTATGATTTATTCATAAATCATTCATAACCATTTAAATCTGCCTGACTGAGATTTACAAGATGACCATA
>NC_029776.3:46713925-46718101 GCF_000817695.3 Arachis duranensis | reverse complement strand
ATGATTCCTGGAATTCTCATTAAGAATTTTGATATCCTTATTTTCTTTTTCACTCAATTTTCAAAAAAAAATCCAAAAAAAATTACAAAATCATAAAAACCAAAAATATTTTATGTTTCTTGTTTGAGTCTAGTGTCTCATTTTAAGTTTGGTGTCAATTGCATGTTTCTATTCTTCTTGCACTTTTTCGAATTCAATCATGTGTCTTCATTAATCTTCAAGTTGTTCTTGATGATTTCCTTGCTCTGATCTTTAAATTCTCTTGTCTAGAGTGTTTTGTTGTTTCTCATATGCATTCTCAATTTGTTAGTGTCAGTAGTATACAACCTTCTAAGTTTGGTGTCTTGCATGCATTGTTTATTTGATCTTAGTTTCATTTTGATTATTCCTCATTATTAAAAATCCAAAAAAAATTTTAATTTGTGTCTTTTCAAGTCAATAATACAGAGAATTGAAGATTCAAAAACATACAGCAGAGGAATTACATAGAAAAAGCTGGGCATTCAAAACACCCAGTGAGGAAGGAAAACTGGTGTTTAAACACCAGCCAGGGTGCCTGGCTGGGCGTTTAATGCCCAAAAAGGGTGAGTTTTGGGCGTTAAACGCCAAAATGGATACCATTCTGGGCGTTTAACGCCAGGATGGCACAAGAGGGAAGATTTTATTTTTAATTCAAATTTTTTTCAAGTTTTCAAAATTTTTCAAAATCAAATCTTTTTCAAATCATATCTTTTCAATCATATATTTCCAAAATCAATTTCTTTCCATTTTCAAAAATACTTGCTAACAATTAATGATTTGATTCAACATTTCAAGTATGTTGCCTTTTCTGTTGAGAAATGTTTAATGTCTGAATCATATTTTTTAAATTTCTTTTTAGCCAAGTTATTAATTTTCAAAATCAAATCTTTTTAAATTGTTTTTCAATCATATCTTTTCAATCATATCTTTTTAAAACCATAACTTTTCAATCATATCTTATTAATCACATCTTTTTCAAAATAGTTTTCAATCATATCTTTCTGATTTCTACTTTCAAAATTCTTTTTCAAAAATCACTTTCTTTCCAATCTTAGTTTTCGAAAATCAATTACTTTTTTTCAAAATTTCTTTTAATTAATTCACTTTAATTTTGGAAAAATCCTTCCCCTCTTCTCACATCCTTCTATTTATGGACTAACACTCCTCCTCAATGCACAATTCGAACCATATCTCTCTTGATAAGTTCGAATTCTTCTACCTTCTCCTTCTATTCTTCTTTTCCTCTGACACCTCAAGAAATCTCTATCCTGTGACATAGAGGATTCCATATTTTCTTGTTCTCTTCTCTTTCATATGAGCAGGAGCAAAGACAACAACATTCTTTGTGAGGCTGACCCTGAACCTGAAAGGACCCTGAAGCGAAAGCTAAGAGAAGCTAAAACACAACTCTCTGAAGAGGACCTAGCAAAATTCTTCAAACAAGAAGAAGACATGGCAGCCGAAAACAACAATAATGCCAACAATGCAAGGAAGGTGCTGGGTGACTTTGCTGCACCTACTCCCGACTTCTATGGGAGAAGCATCTCTATCCCTGCCATTGGAGCAAACAACTTTGAGCTTAAGCCTCAATTAGTTTCTCTAATGCAACAGAATTGCAAGTTCCCTGGACTTCCATTGGAAGATCCTCATCAGTTTTTAGCTGAGTTCTTGCAAATCTGTGACACTGTCAAGACCAATGGGGTTGACCCTGAGGTCTACAGACTTATGCTATTCCCTTTTGCTATAAGGGACAGAGTTAGGATATGGTTGGACTCACAAGCTAAAGAAAGCCTGAACTCTTGGGAAAAGCTAGTCAATGCCTTCTTGGCAAAGTTCTTTCCACCTCAAAAATTGAGTAAGCTTAGAGTGGAAGTCCAAACCTTCTGACAGAAGGAAGGTGAATCTCTCTATGAAGCTTGGGAAAGATACAAACAATTAATCAAAAAGTGTCCTTCTGACATGCTTTTTGAATGGAGCATCATAGGTATCTTCTATGATGGTCTGTCTGAACTGTCCAAAATGTCATTGGACAGCTCTGCTGGAGGATCTCTTCATCTAAAGAAGACGCCTGCAGAAGCCCAAGAGCTCATTGAAATGGTTGCAAATAACCAATTCATGTACACTTCTGAAAGTAATCCTGTGAACAATAGGACGAATCAGAAGAAAGGAGTTCTTGAGATTGATACTCTGAATGCCATATTGCCTCAAAACAAAATATTGACTCAGCAAGTCAATATGATTTCTCAAAGTCTGTCTGGAATGAAAGATGCACCAGGCAGTACTAAGGACGCTTCATCTGATGAAGAAGCTTATGATCCTGAGAACCCTTCAATGGAAGAGGTGAATTACATGGGAGAACCCTATGGAAACACCTAGAATCCTTTATGGAGAAATCATCCAAATCTTTTATGGAAGGATCAACAGAGACCTCAACAAGGTTTCAACAACAATAATGGTGGAAGAAACAGGTTTGGCAATGGCAAGCCTTTTCCATCATCTTCTCAGCAACAGACAGAGAATTCTAAGCAGAGCCACTCTGACTTAGCAACCATTGTCTCTGATCTAATCAAAACCACTCGAAGTTTCATGACTGAAACAAGGTCCTCCATTAGAAACTTGGAGGCACAAGTGGGACAACTGAGCAAGAAAATTACTGAACTCCCTCCTAGTACTCTTCCAAGCAATACAGAAGAGAATCCAAAAGGAGAATGCAAGGCCATTAATATGACCCACATGGCCGAACTAGGAGAGGAGGAAGAGGCAGTGATCGCCACTGAGGAAGACCTCAATGGACGTCCACTGGCCTCCAATGAGTTCCCTAATGAGGAACCATGGGAATCTGAGGCTCACAATGAGACCATAGAGATTCCATTGGATTTACATCTGCCATTCATGAGCTCTGATGAGTATTCTTCCTCTGAAGAGGATGAAGATGTCACTGAAGAGCAAGTTGCTAAGTACCTTGGAGCAATCATGAAGCTAAATGACAAGTTATTTGGTAATGAGACTTGGGAGGATGAACCCCCTTTGCTCACGAAAGAACTGGATGACTTGACTAGGCAGAAATTACCTCAAAAGAGATAGGACCCTAGGAAGTTCTTAATACCTTGTACCATAGGCACTATGACCTTTGAGAAGGCTCTGTGTGACCTAGGGTCAAGCATAAACCTCATGCCTCTCTCTGTAATGGAGAAGCTAGGGATCTTTGAGGTGCAAGCTGCAAGAATCTCACTAGAGATGGCAGACAATTCAAGAAAACAAGCCTATGGACTTGTAGAGGATGTTTTGGTAAAAGTTAAAGACCATTACATCCCTGCTGATTTTATAGTCCTAGAGACTGGAAAGTGCATGGATGAATCCATCATCCTTGGCAGACCCTTCCTAGCCACAGCAAAGGCTGTGATTGATGTTAACAGAGGAGAATCGATCATTCAAGTGAATGAAGAATCCTTTATGTTTAAGGCTCAAGGATATCCCTCTGTAACCATGGAGAGGAAGCATGAAGAGCTTCTCTCAAAACAGAGTCAAACAGAGCCCCCACAGTCAAACTCTAAGTTTGGTGTTGGGAGGCCACAACCAACTTCTAAGTTTGGTGTTGAACCCCCACATTCAAACTCTAAGTTTGGTGTTGGGAGGTTCCAACATTGCTCTGAACATCTGTGAGGCTCCATGAGAGCCCACTGTCAAGCTACTGACATTAAAGAAGCGCTTGTTGGGAGGCAACCCAATGTTATATTTATCTATTTCCCTTTGTTATTTTATGTCTTTTATAGGTTGATGATCATGGGAAGTCAAAAAATCAATTGAAAAAGTAAAAACAGAATGAAAAACAGAAAGAAAAATAGCACACCCTAGAGGAAAACCTTGCTGGCGTTTAAACGCCAGTAAGGGCAGCAAATGGGCGTTTAACGCCCATTCTGGCACCATTCTAGGCGTTTAACGCTAGAAAGGGGCACCAGACTGGCGTTTAACACCAGGAATGGGCACCAAGCTGGCGTTAAACGCCAGAAATGGGCACCAGCCCGGTGTTTAACGCTAGGATTGGCAGAAGGAGCATTTTGCTCACCACTTGGTGCAGCGATGAATTATCCTTGACACCTCAAGATCTGTGGACCCCACAGGATCCCCACCTACCCCACCACTCTCTCTCTTCTT
>NC_029776.3:46709458-46713794 GCF_000817695.3 Arachis duranensis | reverse complement strand
CTACCTCACCCTTCAAATTCAAACCACTTTCCCTCCCAAACCCACCCATACATGACCGAACCCTACCCCTCTCTCCACCCCTATATAAACCCATCTTCACCCCTTCATTTCCACATAACCTAAACACTACTTCTTCCCCCTTAGCCGAAACACAAAGCCCCTTCCATCTCCTCTATTTCTTCTTCTTCTACTCTCTTCTTTCTTCTTTTGCTCGAGGATGAGCAAACCTTCTAAGTTTGGTGTGGTAAAAGCGTTGCTTTTTGTTTTTTCATAACCATTTATGGCATCCAAGGCTGGAGAAACCTTTAGAAAGAGGAAAGGGAAGGCAAAAGCTTCCACCTCCGAGTCATGGGAGATGGAGAGATTCATCTCAAGGGTGCATCAAGACCACTTCTGTGAAGTTGTGGCCATGAAGAAGGTGATCCCCGAGGTCCCTTTCAAACTCCAAAAGAGTGAATATCCGGAGATCCGACATGAGATCCAAAGAAGAGGTTGGAAAGTTCTTACCAACCCCATTCAACAAGTCGAAATCTTAATGGTTCAAGAGTTCTATGCCAATGCATGGATCACCAAGAACCATGATCAAAGTGTGAACCCGGACCCAAAGAATTGGCTTACAATGGTTTGGGGGAAATGCTTAGATTTTAGTCCGGAAAATGTAAGGTTGGCATTAAACTTGCCCATGATGCAAGGAGATGAACACCCTTAATTGCCTCAGATGCTAGGAGACCCACACTCTTACACTAGAAGGGTCAACTCTGACCAAAGATTAGCTCAAGTCCTTGCAGACATTTGTGTGGAAGGAGCGCAGTAGAGAAGGGATTTACAAGGCAAGCCTTACCAACTAGGTAGACTTAACCTCAAGCCTGTGGCCTGAGGATGGTTGGAGTTTATCCAACGCTCAATCATTCCCACTAGCAACCGGTCCGAAGTTACTATAGACCGGGCTATCATGATTCATAGCATCATGATTGGAGAAGAAGTAGAAGTTCATGAGGTAATAGCCCAAGAACTTTATAAGGTGGTGGAAAAGTTCTCTACCTTGGCAAGGTTAGCCTTCCCTCATCTAATTTGTCACCTCTGTTATTCGGTTGGAGTTATAAAAGGAGACATCCTCATTGATGAGGACAAGCCCATCACTAAGAAAAGGATGGAGCAAACAAGAGATCTCACTCATCATGAAATCCCTGAGATGCCTCAAGGGATGCACTTTCCTCCACAAAACTACTGGGATCAAATCAACACCTCCCTACGAGAATTGAGTTCCAACATGGGACAACTAAGGGTGGAGCACCAAGAACATTCCATCCTCCTCCATGAAATTAGAGAAGATCAAAGAATCATGAGAGAGGAGAAACAAAGGCAAGGAAGAGACATTGAGGAGCTCAAACACTCCATAAGATCTTCAAGAGGAAGAACAAGCCGCCATCACTAAGGTGGACCCGTTCTTTAATTTCCTTATTCTTTATTCTCCTGTTTTTCGAATTTTCATGCTTATGTTTATCTATGTTTATGTCTTATTACATGATCATTAGTGTCTTAGTGTCTATGCCTTAAAGTTATGAATGTCCTATGAATCCATCACCTTTCTTAAATGAAAAATGTTCTTAATTGAAAAAGAGAAGAATTGCATGAATTTTGAATTTTATAACAGATTAATTATTTTGATGTGGTGGCATTACTTTTGGTTTCTGAATGTATGCTTGAATAGTGCATATGTCTTTTGAATTTGTTGTTCATGAATGTTGGCTCTTGAAAGAATGATGAAAAAGGAGACATGTTACTGAGGATCTGAAAAATCATAAAAATGATTCTTGAAGCAAGAAAAAGCAGTGAATACAAAAGAAAAAAAACGAAAAAAAAGGAAGGAAAAAGAAAAAGAAAAAAATAATAATAAAGTCGTGATCCAAGGCAAAAAGAGTGTGCCTAAGAACCTTGGACACCTCTAATTGGGGA
Organism: Arachis duranensis; assembly: GCF_000817695.3. Classification (NCBI taxonomy): domain Eukaryota; kingdom Viridiplantae; phylum Streptophyta; class Magnoliopsida; order Fabales; family Fabaceae; genus Arachis; species Arachis duranensis. The sequence goes on along the minus strand of NC_029776.3, from coordinate 46,711,838 downwards.
CTCTAGCAAAGCTGAGTCACAATCTGAAAAGGTTCACCCAATTATGTGTCTGTGGCATGTATGTATCCGGTGGTAATACTGGAAGACATAGTGCTTTGGGCCACGGCCAAGACTCATAAAGTAGCTGTGTTCAAGAATCATATAGTTAACTAGGAGAATCATTCTGAATTTTAAAGGATAGAGCGAGATGCCAAAACTGTTCAGAGGCAAAAAGCTAAAAGCCTCGCTCATCTAATTAATACTGATCTTCGTAGATGTTTTTGGAATTTATTGCATATTCTCTTCTTTTTATCTTATTTGATTTTCAGTTGCTTAGGGACAAGCAACAATTTAAGTTTGGTGTTGTGATGAGCGGATAATTTATACGCTTTTTGGCATTGTTTTTAGTATGTTTTTAGTATGTTTTAGTTAGTTTTTATTATATTTTTATTAGTTTTTAGTTAAAATTCACTTTTCTTGACTTTACTATGAGTTTGTGTGTTTTTCTGTGATTTCAGGTATTTTCTGGCTGAAATTGAGGGACCTGAGCAAAAATCTTATTCAGAAGCTGAAAAGGACTGCAGATGCTGTTGGATTCTGACCTCCCTGCACTCGAAGTGGCTTTTCTGGAGCTACTGAAGCCCAATTGGCGCACTTTCAATTGCGTTGGAAAGTAGACATCCGGGGCTTTCCAGCAATGTATAATGGTTCATACTTTGCCCGAGATTTGATGGCCCAAACAAGCGTTCCAAGTCAGCTCAAGAATTCTGGCGTTTAATGCCGGAACTGGCACAAGAATGGGAATTAAACGCCCAAACTCGCACAAAAGCTGGCGTTTAACTCCAAGAAAAGTCTCTACACATAAAAGCTTCAATGCTCAGCCCAAGCACACACCAAGTGGGCCCGGAAGTGGATTTTTATCTCATTTACTCATCTTTGTAAACCCTAAGCTAGTAGTTCTCTACAAATAGGACCTTTTGCTATTGTATTTTCATCTTGGGATCTTTGGATCATTTTAGATCTTTTGATCATCTTTCGACGTCTAGTTCTTAGATTATGGGGGCTGGCCTCACGGCCATGCCTAGACCTTGTTCTTATGTATTTTCAACGGTGGAGTTTCTACACACCATAGATTAAGGTGTGGAGCTCTGCTGTACCTCGAGTATCAATGCAATTACTATTGTTCTTCTATTCAATTCGGCTTATTCTTGTCCTAAGATATCACTTGTTCCTCAACTTGATGAATGTGATGATCCGTGACACTCATTATCATTCTCACCTATGAATGTGTGCCTGACAACCACCTCCGTTCTACCTTAGATTGAGTGGATATCTCTTGGATTCCTTAATCAGAATCTTCATGGTATAAGCTAGAATTGATGATCGGAATCTTCGTGGTATAAGCTAGAATTGATGGCGGCATTCAAGAGAATCCGGAAGGTCTAAACCTTGTCTGTGGTATTCTGAGTAGGATTCAAGGATTGAATGACTGTGACGAGCTTCAAACTCGCGATTGTGGGGCGTTAGTGACAGACGCAAAAGAATCACTGGATTCTATTCCAACCTGATTGAGAACCGACAGATGATTAGCCGTGCTATGACAGAGCGCGTTGAACATTTTCACTGAGAGGATGGGACTGTAGCCATTGACAACGGTGATGCCCAACATACAGCTTACCATTGAAAGGAGTAAGAAGGATTGGATGAAGACAGTAGGAAAGCAGAGAGATGGAAGGGACAAAGCATCTCCATATGCTTATCTGAAATTCTCACCAATGAATTACATAAGTATCTCTATCCTCATTTTATGTTTTATTCATAAATCATCCATAACCATTTAAATTCGCCTGTATGAGATTTACAAGATGACCATAGCTTGCTTCATACCAACAATCTCCGTGGGATCGACCCTTACTCGCGTAAGGTTTATTACTTGGAGGACCCAGTGCACTTGCTGGTTAGTTGTGCGAAGTTGTGATAAAGAGTTGATATTGCAATTGAGCGTACCATGTTGATGGTGCCATTGATGATCACAATTTCGTGTACCAAAGAGCATGAAATAAATACTTGTTTTGCAGTAATGGAGAACAGGTTAAGGTTTTAGAGATACTCTATCTTCTGAATCTCTGCTTTCCTACTGTCTTCTTCTTCATACACGCAAGGCTCCTTCCATGGCAAGCTGTATGTAGGATTTCACCATTGTCAATGGCTACCTCCCATCCTCTCAGTGAAAATGTTCAACACGCTCTGTCACAACACGGCTAATCATCTGTCGGTTCTCAATCAGGTTGGAATAGAATCCAGTGATTCTTTTGCGTCTGTCACTAACGCCCCACAATCGCGAGTTTGAAGCTCGTCACAGTCATTCAATCCTTGAATCCTACTCAGAATACCACAGACA
>NC_029776.3:46708185-46708550 GCF_000817695.3 Arachis duranensis | reverse complement strand
TCATTTGAAGTTTAGAATGATTGGCATCTATAGGAACTCAGAATTCAGATAGTGTTATTGATTCTCCTAGTTAAGTATGATGATTCTTGAACATAGCTACTTTATGAGTCTTGGCTGTGGCCCAAAGCACTCTGTCTTCCAGTATTACCACCGAATACATACATGCCACAGACACATAACTGGGTGAACCTTTTTAGATTGTGACTCAGCTTCGCTAGAGTCCCCAATTAGAGGTGTCCAGGGTTCTTAAGCAAACTCTTTTTGCCTTGGATCACTTTTTATATTTAAAAATTTTTTTTTTGAATTCACTGCTTTTTCTTGCTTCAAGAATCAATCTGATGATTTTTTAGATCCTCAATAACATT
>NC_029776.3:46703374-46708095 GCF_000817695.3 Arachis duranensis | reverse complement strand
ATTCAGAAAACAAAAAGTATTGTCACCACATCAAACTAATTCAACTAGTTTCAGAGATAAATTCAAAATCCTGTACTTCTTGTTCTTTTGTGATTCAAGCATTTTTCATTTAAGAGAGGTGATGGATTCATAGGACATTCATAGCTTTAAGACATGAACCTTAAATTTTATTAATCATGAATTAAGGACAAGACTCAAAAATAAATATAAGATAAGACTAATAGTAATAGAAAACAAAAATTTAAATGACTCTAAAACAGACTCCTAATGATAGAGGTTATCACAGAGTTAGGACTCAACAACCTTGATTTTGAGAAGTGGATGCTCCCTCAACTTGTGGGGTATTTGACCCTTCAAGGGAGAGCTTCTGCCGCTTCAGCTCCTGTAGCTCACGCCCCTGCTTCTCTTGCTCCTTCAGCAATTTGCAGAGCATGCAGTTTTGATTCTGCTGTTCTTCCTTAATTTGTTCCATAGTTTCTTGCAGCTTGGCAACAGATGCTTCTAGGCTGGCCCAGTAGTCAATTTCAGGAAGTTCAGAGAGGAATTCCTGCGCCCTCCTTTTGATAGAGTTATCTTGCATTTGTCCTTTCATTGACTTTTTGGTGGTTGGATGTTCAATTGGGATGAATTCATCTACTCCCATCCTCACCCCATCATCTTTACATAGCAAAGAGATTAAGCTTGGGTAAGCCAGTTTGGCTTCAGTGGAGTTCTTGTTTGCAATTGTGTAAATCTCACAAGCAATCAGATGATGAATCTCCACTTCTTTTCCTAGCATAATGTAATGAATCATCACTGCTCTCTTGACCGTGACCTCAAAACGGTTGCTAGTGGGCAATATAGAATACCCAATGAAGTCTAGCCAACCTCTTGCAATTGGTTTGAGATCTCCCCTCTTGAGTTGGTTTGGGACACCTTTTGAATTGGTTGTCCACTTGGTTCCAGGGAGGCATATGTCCTCTAGAACTTGATCCAACCCCATATCTACTCTCACCATTCTCCTATTAAAGGATTCAGGATCATCTTGTAGTTGAGGCAATTTGAAAACCTCTCTTATTTTGTCCAGATGGAAGTAAATAATTCTCCCTCTGACCATGGTTCTGTAGGTATGAAAAGCAGTTCCAGTCATCCTCTGCTTATCTGTCAGCCACAGATTTGAGTAGAATTCCTGAACCATGTTTCTTCCAACCTTTGTCTCAGGGTTGGTTAGAACTTCCCATCCTCTGTTTCAAATTTGCTCTTGGATCTCAGGATATTCTTCTTCTTTCAGATCAAATCTCACTTCCGGGATCACTGACCTCAGACCCATTATTTTGTGGTAATGGTCTGCATGTTCTTTGGTTAAGAACTTCTCTTGACTCTAAAGATTCTTTGGAGCATTCTCTTTCTTGCCTCTTGAATTGGCTTGTTTTTCCTTAGGAGCCATGATCTTGATAAATCTTGGCTTAGTGATCACGGAAAAGCACACCAAACTTAGAGGTTTGCTTGCCCTCAAGCAAAAGAAAGGAAAGAGAAGAGAGAGGAGGAGAGCAAATTCGAATGGTGGGGAGAGGGGGATGGCCAAACGTGTTTTTATAAGGGAGGGGGAGAGATTTTGAAAAAATTGAAGGAGATTTGAGAAGATATGGAAAGAATTTGAGAAGATATTTGAGTTTTTGAAGAAGATTTGGAAAGGATTTGAAAGAGATTTGAAAATGATTTAGAAAATTGTTTAATTTTTGAAATTTGAAGGTGAATGATGAAAGTTTGTAATGTGTTTATGCAGAAAATTATGGATCAAAATAAGAAAGTTTGAAAAATTTTGAAGTGGAAAACAAAATCTCTGTCCCCTACCTTTCTGGCGTTAAACCCCAAGAATGGTATCCATTCTGGCGTTTAACGCCCAAATGTTGGCCATTATGGGCGTTTAACGCCCAGCCAGGTACCCTGGCTGGCGTTAAACGCCAGAAACCCTTTTATCACTGGACATTTTGCTGAACGCCCAGGATGCTGCAATTCTGGCGTTAAACGCCCAAAATGGTACCTTTACTGGCGTTAAACGCCCAGAATGGTATCCATTCTGGCGTTTAACGCCCAAAGTACCCTTTACTGGCGTTTTCTTGCCAGTAAACTCCTTTTCTCAGCTTTTTGCACTGAATCCTTCTATAACTCTGTGAATTCCTTCAATTTCAATGATTAACCTTGAAGAATATGTATCAAACTTTTATAGAACAAATAACCTGCTAATGACTGGGTTGCCTCCCAGCAAGTGCTTATTTATTGTCTTTCTTTCAAGATAATGTTTGATCCTCTGTCCATTAACAATGAACTTTTTATCAGAATCAATATCTTGAAGCTCAACATATCCATATGGTGACACTCCTGTAATCACATACGGACCCCTCCACCGGGATTTAAGTTTTCCTGGGAATAGTCTGAGCCTAGAGTTGAAGAGCAGAACTTTTTGTCCTGGCTCAAAGACTCTGGATGACAACTTCTTGTCATGCCACTGCTTTGCCTTTTCCTTATAAATTTTTGCATTTTCAAAGGCACTGAGTCTGAACTCCTCTAGCTCATTTAGCTGGAGTAGTCTTTTTTCACCAGCTAACTTAGCATCCATGTTTAGGAATCTGGTTGCCCAGTAGGCTTTATGTTCCAGTTCCACGGGCAGACGACAGGATTTCCCATACACAAGTTGGTATGGAGAGGTTCCTATAGGAGTCTTGAATGTTGTTCTATATGCCCACAGAGCATCATCCAAGCTCTTTGCCCAATCCTTTCTACAGGCGATAACAGTCCGTTTCAGGATTCTCTTTAGCTCTCTATTAAAGACTTCAGCTTGCCCATTTGTCTGTGGATGATACGGAGTTGCTACTTTGTGGCTAATTCCATATCAGACATAGCAGAGTACAGCTGTTTATTACAGAAATGAGTGCCCCCATCACTGATTAGTACTCTGGGAACACCAAACCTGCTGAAGATATATTTCTGGAGGAATTTCAACACGGTCTTAGTATCCTTATTGGGAGTGGCAATTGCTTCTACCCATTTAGATACATAATCTACTGCCACCAGAATATAAGTGTTTGAGTATGATGGTGGGAAGGGACCCATGAAGTCAATACCCCATACATCAAACAATTCAATCTCTAAGATCCCTTGTTGAGGCATGGCGTAACCATGAGGCAAGTTACCAGCTCTTTGGCAACTGTCACAGTTACGCAGAAACTCTCGGGCATCCCTATGGAGAGTAGGCCAGTAGAAGCCGCATTGGAGGACTTTAGTGGCTGTTCGCTCACTTCCGAAATGTCCCCCATACTGTGATCCATGGCAATGCCATAGGATCCTTTGTGCTTCCTCTCTAGGTACACATCTGCGGATCATTCCGTCTGCACATCTCTTAAAGAGATATGGCTCATCCCATAGGTAGTACTTGGCGTCTGAAATTAATTTTTTTTTTGCACTCTGCTGTACTCCTGGGGTATGAACCTCACAGCTTTATAGTTTGCAATGTCTGCAAACCATGGAGCTTCCTGAATGGCAAAGAGTTGCTCATCTGGAAAGGTCTTAGAGATCTCAGTAGAGGGGAGGGACGCCCCAGCTACTGGTTCTATCCGGGACAGGTGATCAGCTACCTGGTTCTCTGTCCCTTTCCTGTCTCTTATTTCTATATCAAACTCTTGCAGAAGCAACACCCACCTTATGAGCCTGGGTTTTGAATCCTGCTTGGTGAGTAAGTATTTAAGAGCAGCATGGTCAGTGTACACAATCACTTTTAATCCTACTAAATAAGATCTGAACTTGTTAATGGCATAAACCACTGCAAGTAACTCTTTTTCTGTGGTTGTGTAATTCTTCTATGTATCATTTAAAACACGGCTAGCATAATAAATGACGTGCAAAAGCTTGTTGTGCCTCTGTCCCAACACTGCACCAATGGCATGGTCACTGGCATCACACATTAGTTCAAATGGTAATGTCCAATCTGGTGCAGAGATGACTGGTGCTGTGACCAGCTTGGCTTTCAGGGTCTCAAACGCCTGCAGACACTCTGTGTCAAACACAAATGGCATGTCAGCAGCTAGCAGGTTGCTAACAAATGGCGTGTCAGAAGCTAGCAGGTTGCTTAGAGGTTTTGCAATTTTTGAAAAGTCCTTTATGAACCTTCTGTAAAATCCTGCATGCCCTAGAAAGCTTCTGATTGCCTTAACATTTTCAGGTGGTGGTACTTTTTTAATTACTTCTACCTTAGCTTGATCCACCTCTATTCCCTTGTTCGAAATTTTATGCCCAAGGACAATCCCTTCAGTCACCATAAAGTGACATTTTTCCCAATTTAAAACTAGGTTGGTCTCTTGGCATCTTTTCAGAACAAATGCTAGATGGTTAAGGCAGGAGTTGAATGAGTCTCCAAATACTGAAAAGTCATCCATGAAGACTTCCAGAAATTTCTCTACCATATCTAAAAAGATAGAGAGCATGCACCTCTGAAAAGTTGCAGGTGCATTACACAGACCAAAAGGCATTCTTCTGTAGGCAAACACGCCAGAAGGGCAAGTGAATGCTGTATTCTCTTGGTCCTGAGGATCTACTGCAATTTGGCTGTAACCTGAATAGCCATCCAAAAAGTAGTAATAATCATGACCTGCTAGTCTTTCTAGCATTTGGTCTATGAATGGTAAAGGAAAATGATCCTTTCTGGTGGCTGTATTGAGCCTTCTGTAGTCAATACACATACGCCA
>NC_029776.3:46701867-46703231 GCF_000817695.3 Arachis duranensis | reverse complement strand
AATAGGATAAATAATCCCAGCCTCTAGTAACTTAGTGACCTCTTTCTGCACTACCTCCTTCATGGCTGGATTTAGTCGCCTCTGTGGTTGAACCACTGGCTTGGCATTATCTTCCAATAGGATCTTGTGCATACATCTTGCTGGGCTAATGCCCTTAAGATCACTTATGGACCCCCAAGAGCTGTCTTATGTGTCTTTAGCACTTGAACTAGTGCTTCCTCTTCCTGTGAGTTTAAAGCAGAGCTTATGATCACTGGAAAAATGTCACCTTCTCCCAGGAATGCATACTTTAGGGATGGTGGTAGTGGTTTGAGCTCAGGTTTGAGGGGCTTATCCTCTTCCTGAGGAATTTTCAGAGGTTCTTTTATTTCCTCTGGTTCCTCCTGATCAGGCTGAACATCCTTGAAGATATCCTCTAGCTCTGATTCAAGACTCTCAGTCATATTGATCTCTTCCACCAAAGAGTCAATAATATCAGCGCTCATGCAGTCATTTGATGTGCCTAGATGCTGCATAGCTTTGACAGCATTCAACTTGAACTCATCCTCATTGACTCTCAGGGTCACTTCCCCTTTCTGTACATCAATAAGAGTTCGTCCAGTTGCTAGGAAAGGTCTTCCTAGGATGAGAGTTGCACTCTTGTGCTCCTCCATTTCCAGTACTACAAAGTCAATGGGAAAGGTAAATGGCCTAACCTTGACAATCATGTCCTCAATTATGCCTGATGGATATTTAATGAAGCCATCAGCAAGTTGGAGACATATCCGGGTTGGTTTGACTTCTTCAGTCAAACCAAACTTTCTGATAGTGGATGTAGGTATTAAGTTGATACTTGCTCCAAGGTCACATAGAGCTGTCTTGGTGCAAGCACCTTCTAATATGCATGGTATCATAAAGCTTCCTGGATCTTAAAGCTTCTCTGGTAAGCTTTTCAGGATGACTGCACTGTATTCTTCAGTGAGAAACACCTTTTCAGTTTCTCTCCAATCCTTCTTATAACTTAAGATCTCTTTCATGAACTTAGCATAAGAAGGTATTTGCACAAGTGCCTCTGCAAACGAAATCTTTATTTCAAGAGTCCTTAGATAGTCTGCAAAGCGGGCAAATTGTTTATCCTGTTCCGCTTGGCAGAGTTTCTGAGGATAAGGCATCTTGGCTTTATATTTTTCAACCTTAGTTGCTGCAGGTTTATTCCCTACAGAGGTGGTTGGAGAAGCCTTTTTAGAGGGGTTACTATCAGCACTCTCAGGTGTCTGATTCCTCATTGGCGTTTAAATGTCAGGACTGGGTGTAGGATGGGCGTTTAACGCCAGCTTTCCACCCTTTTCTGGCGTTTGAACGCCAGAACTGGGCAAGGAATGGGC
>NC_029776.3:46672503-46701794 GCF_000817695.3 Arachis duranensis | reverse complement strand
GTTTGAACGCCAGAATCATTCCTCTCTGGGCTCTTACTGTCCTCAGAGGGATTTTGGGCAGTGGTTTGGTTGTCCTCTGTCAGTTGTTCCTTTCTTGGCTTTTTGCTACTTTGAGCAGTGTTATTTAATGTCTTCCCACTCCTTAGTTGAACTGCTTATCATTCTTCTATTATCTGTTTAGATAACTGCTATTTTGTCTGATTCAACTGTGATTCTATATTATTGTTAGCAATTTTAGTTTCTTGGAGCATCTCTTTAAATTCTGCTAACTGTTTTATCATCAGGAATCTTTAAATTCTGCTAACTGTTTTGTCATCAGGTGTAGTTGTTGATTAAGCTCAATAATCTGTTCTTGAGGATTAGGATCAGTAATTACTGCCCTGGCCTCTTCCTTTATGTAGGACTCACTGCTAGATTACAAATGTTGATTTCTAGCAACAGTATCTATGAGTTCTTGAGCCTCTTCAATCGTCTTCCTCATGTGTATAGATCCACCAGCTGAGTGGTCTAAAGACATCTGAGCTTTTTCTGTAAGCCCATAGTAGAAGATGTCTAGCTGTACCCACTCTGAAAACATTTCAGAGGGGCATTTCCTTAGCATACCTCTATACCTCTCCCAGGCATTATAAAGGGATTCATTCTCCTCTTGTTTAAAGCCTTGGATGTCCAGCCTTAGCTATGTCATCCTTTTTGGAGGGTAAAATTGATTCAGGAATTTATCTGATAACTGTCTCCATGTTTTTATGCTTGCTGTGGGTTGGTTATTCAACCACCTCTTAGCTTGATCTTTTACAGCAAATGGAAACAGTAACAATCTATAAGCATCCTGATCCATTTCTTTATCATGTACTGTGTCAGCAATTTGTAAGAACTGTGCCAGAAACTCAGTAGGTTCTTCCTATGGAAGACCGGAATACTGGCAATTTTGCTGCACCATGATAATGAGTTGAGGATTTAGCTCAAAGCTACTTGCTTTAATGGGAGGTATACAGATGCTACTCCCATATGCAGCTGTAATGGGGTTAGCATATGACCCCAGAGTCCTTCTGGACTGCTCAATTCCACTTAGGTCCATGATGGAGAAAGGGAGATGATATAGATTGCAAGTAGATTATTATATTTTTTTAACCGAAAATTCACAAGTAAAGTAAAATTGTTTTTTTTTTAAATAACCGAAAATAATGAAATAAAATAAATGGAAAATAAAATAAGAATTCGAAAACCAAAAGAGAATAAAATCAAAGCAAATTGAAAACTAAATTAATTAATTAATTAAAAAGATTTTGGAATTAGCAATTAAAAAGATATGATTGAAAATTATTTTGAAAAAGATTTGATTTTTTTTTTTTTTGAGATGAGGAAAGAGAAAAACAACAAAATGACACCAACCTTAAAATTTTTAGAAAATCAAACACAAATTTTCGAAAATTTTAAAGGAAAACACAAAGAAGACACGAAACTTAGAATATGAAACTAGACTCAAATAAAAGACTCTAAACAAACAAAAATAAAATATTCCTAATCTAAGCAACAAGATAAACCGTCAGTTGACCAAATTCGAACAATCCCCGGCAACGGTGCAAAAAACTTGGTGCACGAAATTGCAATCACACTTTTGCAATTCTGCACAACTAACCAGCAAGTGCACTGGGTCGTCCAAGTAATACCTTACATGAGTAACGGTTGATCCCACGGAGATTGTCGGCTTGAAGCAAGCTATGGTTATCTTGTAACTCTTAGTCAGGAGATCAATAATTTTCAGGTTGAATTGTGAAAAGTAGAAGAGCATGAAATAAATAATTGTTTTGCAGTAATGGAGAACAGGTTGAGGTTTTGGAGATACTCTATCTTCTGAATCTCTGCTTTCCTACTGTCTTCTTCTTCATACACGCAAGGCTCCTTCCATGGCAAGCTGTATGTAGGGTTTCACCGTTGTCAATGGCTACCTCCCATCCTTTCAGTGAAAATGTTCAACGCGCTCTGTCACAGCACGGCTATTCATCTATCGGTTCTCGATCATGTCAGAATAGAATCCAGTGATTCTTTTGCGTCTATCACTAACGCCCCACAATCGCGAGTTTGAAGCTCGTCACAATCATTCAATCCCTAAATCCTACTCAGAATACCACAGACAAGGTTTAGGCCTTCCGGATTCTCAAGAATGGCCGCCAATATATTCTAGCTTATACCACGAAGATCCTGGCTAAAGAATCCAAGAGATATCCACTCAATCTAAAGTAGAATGGAGGTGGTTGTCAGACACACGTTCATAGGTGAGAATGATGATGAGTGTCACGGATCATCACATTCATCAAGTTGAGGAGCAAGTGATATCTTAGAATGGAAACAAGCGTTTTTGAATGAAAAACAGTAGTAATTGCATTAATCCATCAAGACACAGCAGATCTTCTCACCCCCAACCATGGGGTTTAGAGACTCATGCCGTAGAAGGTACAATATGAAACGTGTAAAGTGTCATGAGGTCAAGATACAATGTCAAAAGGTCCTATTAATAGTGCACTAGTAACCTAGGATATACAGAAATGAGTAAATGACGTAAAAATCCACTTCCGGGGTCCACTTGGTGTGTGCTTGGGCTGAGAATTGAAGCTTTCATGTGTAGAGACTTTTCCTGGAGTTAAACGCCAGCTTTTGTGCCAGTTTGGGCGTTTAACTCCAATTTTTGTGCCAGTTCCGGCGTTAAACACTGGGAATTCTAAAGCTGATTTGCAACACCGGTTTGGGCCATCAAATCTCAGACAAAGTATAAACTATTATACATTGTTGGAAAGCCCAGGATGTCTACTTTCCAACGCAATTGAGAGCGCGCCAATTGGATTTCTGTAGCTCCAGAAAATCTGCTTCGAGTGCAGGGAGGTCAGAATCTAACAGCATCTACAGTCCTTTTTCAGCCTCTGAATCAGATTTTTTCTCAGGTCCCTCAATTTCAGCCATAAATTACCTGAAATCCTAGAAAAACACACAAACTAGTAGTAGAGCCCAGAAAAGTGAATTTTAAATAAAAACTAATAAAAACATACTAAAAACTAACTAAAATGTACTAAGAACATACTAAAAACAGTGCCAAAAAGCGTATAAATTATCCGCTCATCATGTACCAAGCAAGCTCTATGTGATATTGGGGCAAGTATCAACCTAATACCTGCATCTACTATCAGAAAGCTTGGTTTGACTGAAGAAGTCAAACCAACCCGGATATGTCTCCAACTTGCTGATGGCTCCATTGAATACCCATCAGGCGTGATTGAAGATATGATTGTCAAGGTTAGGCCATTTGCCTTTCCCACTGACTTTGTGGTGCTGGAAATAGAGGAGTACAAGAGTGCAACTCTCATTCTAGGAAGATCTTTTCTAGCAACTGGACGAACCCTCATTGACGTCCAAAAAAGGGAAGTGACCATGAGAGTCAATGAGGACGAATTTAAGTTGAATGTTGTCAAAGCTGTGCAGCATCCAGACACCCCAAACGATTGCATGAGCATTGATATTATTGACTCTCTGGTAAAAGAAGTCAATATGACTGAGAGTCTCGAATCAGAGCTAGAAGATATCTTTAAAGATGTTCAGCCTGATCTGGAGGAACCAGAGAGAATAATAGAACCTCTGAAAATCCCTCAGGAAAAGGAGAAACCTCCCAAATCCGAGCTCAAACAATTACCACTATCCCTGAAATATGCATTTCTGCGAGAAGGTGATACCTTTCCTGTAATCATAAGCTCTACCTTAGAGCCACAGGAAGAGGAAGCACTAATTCAAGTGCTAAGGACACACAAGACTGCTCTTGGGTGGTCCATCAGTGATCTTAAGGGCATTAGCCCAGCCAGATGCATGCACAAGATCCTATTGGAGGGTGACGCTAAGCCAGTGGTTTAACCACAGAGGCGGCTGAATCCAGCCATGAAGGAGGTGGTGCAGAAGGTGGTCACTAAATTACTAGAGGCTGGGATTATTTATCCTATTTCTGATAGCCCCTGGGTAAGCCCTGTCCAAGTTGTCCCCAAGAAGGGTGGCATGACAGTGGTTCATAATGAAAAAAAAATGAACTGGTTCCTACAAGAACAGTTACAGGGTGGCGTATGTGTATTGATTATAGAAGGCTCAATACAGCTACCAGAAAGGATCATTTTCCTTTACCATTCATAGACTAGATGCTAGAAAGACTAGCAGGTCATGAATACTACTACTTCCTGGATGGATATTCAAGCTATAATCAAATTACAGTAGATCCCCAGGATCAAGAGAAAACAGCATTCACTTGTCCATCCGGAGTATTTGCATACAGAATGATGCCATTTGGTCTGTGCAATGCACCTGCAACCTTTCAAAGGTGCATGCTCTCTATTTTCTCTGATATGGTGGAAAAATTTTTGGAAGTCTTCATGGATGACTTTTCAGTATTTGGAGACTCATTTAGCTCCTGTCTTGACCATCCAGCACTTGTTCTAAAGAGGTGCCAAGAGACTAACCTAGTTTTAAACTGAGAAAAATGTCACTTTATGGTGACTGAAGGAATTGTCCTTGGGCACAAAATTTTGAACAAGGGAATAGAGGTGGATCAAGCTAAGGTAGAGATAATTGAAAAATTACCACCACCTGCCAATATTAAGGCAATCAGAAGCTTTCTGGGGCATGCAGAATTCTATAGGAGGTTTATAAAAGATTTTTCAAAAATTGCCAAACCTCTGAGTAATCTGCTAGCTGCTGACACGCCATTTATCTTTGATAAGGAGTGTCTGTAGACGTTTGAGACTCTAAAAGCTAAGCTGGTCACAGCACCAGTTATTTCTGCACCAGACTGGACATTACCATTTGAATTAATGTATAATGCTAGTGACCATGCTATTGGTGCAGTGTTGGGACAAAGGCATGACAAGCTTCTGCACGTCATTTATTATGCCAGTCATATTCTAAATGACGCACAGAAGAACTACACAACCACAGAAAAAGAGTTACTTGCAGTGGTTTATGCCATTGACAAGTTCAGATCTTATTTAGTAAGATCAAAAGTGATTGTGTACACTGTGCAGTGGTTTACGCCATTGACAAGTTTAGATCCTATTTAGTAGGATCAAAAGTGATTGTGTACACTGATCATGCTGCTCTTAAATATCTACTCACAAAGCAAGATTCAAAACCCAGACTCATTGAGACAGAAAAGGGACAGAGAACCAAGTAGCAGATCACCTGTCCCGAATAAAACCAGTAGAAGGGGCGTCCCTCCCTCTTATTGAGATCTCTGAAAACTTTCCAGATGAGCAACTCTTTGCCATTCAGGAAGTACCATGGTTTGCAGACATTGTAAACTACAAGGCTGTGAGATTCATACCCAAAGAGTATAGTAGGCAGCAATCAAAGAAATTGATCACAAATGCAAAGTAATATCTTTGGGATAAACCATATCTCTTCAAGAAATGTGAAGACGGAGTAATCCGTAGATGTGTGCCTAAAGAAGAAGCACAGAAGATCCTATGGCATTGCCATGGATCACAATATGGAGGACATTTTGGAAGTGAGCGAACAGCCACAAGAGTCCTCCAATGTGGCTTCTATTGGCCTACTCTCCATAAAGACTCCCGAGAGTTTGTACTTAATTGTGACAGTTGCTAAAGATATGGCAATCTGCCTCAAAGTTATGCCATGCCTCAACAAGGGATCTTGGAGATTGAGTTATTTGATGTATGGGGTATTGACTTCATGGGGCCTTTCCCACCATCATACTCAAATACTTATATTCTGGTGGCAGTGGATTATGTATCCAAATGGGTGGAAGCTATTGCAACACCCACTAACGATACTAAGACAGTGCTGAAATTCCTTCAAAAACATATCTTCAGCAGATTTGGTGTCCCTAGAGTGCTAATCAGTGATGGGGGCGCTCATTTCTGCAGTAAACAGCTTTACTCTACTATGGTTCGATATGGAGTCAGCCACAGGGTGGCAACTCCATATCATCCACAGACAAATGGGCAAGCTAAAGTCTCTAATAGAGAACTTAAAAGAATCCTGGAATGGACTGTGATTAACCGTAGAAAGGATTGGGCAAGAAGCATGAATGATGCTCTGTAGGCATACAAAACAGCATTTAAGACTCCTATAAGGACCTCTCCATACCAGCTTGTGTATGGAAAAGCCTGTCACTTGCCAGTGGAACTGGAACATAAGGCCTACTGGGCAATTAGATTCCTAAACCTTGATGCCAAGTTAGCTGGAGAAAAACGATTGCTCCAGTTAAATGAGCTAGAGGAATTCAGACTCAATGCTTTCGAAAATGCAAAAATTTACAAAGAGAAAGCAAAAAGATGGCATGATAAGAAACTATCATCCAGAGTCTTTGAGCCAGGACAGAAAGTTCTGCTGTTTAATTCTAGACTCAGATTATTCCCCGGGAAATTGAAATCCCGGTGGAGAGGTCCATATGTGATTACAAGTGTGTCACCATATGGATACGTAGAGCTTCAGGATAATGATTCTAACAAAAAGTTCATTGTTAATGGACAGAGAGTCAAACATTATCTTGAAAGCAATTTTGAGCAAGATTGCTCAAAACTGAGACTTGATTAAAACTCAGTAATAGTCCAGCTAAAGACAATAAAAAAGCACTTGCTGGGAGGCAACCCAGCCATTTTGTTAATTAATTGAATTTTACAGGTTCATACTAATTATCTTCAAGGTAAAATAGCAATTGCATGAGTTCACAGAGTTATAGAAGGATTAAGAGGATAAAACAATAAAAAGAAGCTCACTAGTGTGAAAAAGCCATTAAGAGCTGCTTTGGGCGTTAAACGCCCAAAAGAAGCATCTACTGGGCATTTAACGCCAGTTGAGATAGCCATCTGGGCGTTAAACTCCAGAAAGAAGCAACTTCTGGGCGTTTAACGCCAGATTGGCAGCATCTTGGGCATTCAGAAAATGCCCAGTGATAAAGGATTTTCTGGCGTTTAACGCCAGCCAGGTGCTACAGCTGGGCGTTAAACGCCCAAAAGAAGCTACAAATGGGCGTTAAACGCCCAAAACATGCAGCGTTTGGGCGTTTAACGCCAGGATTATGGGGAGGAGGTAAATTCGTTTTTCACTTCAAATTTTTTCCATTTTTCATGTTTCAATTCATGATTTCTTGCATAAACATATTACAAACTCTCATCTTTCAACTTCAATTCCAAAACTTTTTAATCCTAAACTTTTTTCTTAATTCTTCTTCAAAATCTTTTCAAACCTTTTTCAAAACTCAATTATCTTTTTAAATTCTTTTCAAATCTTTTTAAATTCTTTTCAAATCTTTTTAAACTCATCATATCTTCTTTTCAAATATCTTTCATAACCTTTCAAAATTTAAATTATATCTTTTTCCTATCATACTTATCTTTTACAAATCATATATTCTATCTTATCTTTATCAAAATTTTTGAAAACCTACCCCCTTCCCTTTAAATCCACATTCGGCCTCCCTCAGCAAACCTCTAAGTTTGGTGTGTTTATCCGTGATCACTAAACCAATACCCACTAAGATCATGGCTCCTAAGGAAAAACAAACCACTCCAAGAGGCAAGAAAGAGAATATTCCAAAACCACTTTGGAATCAAGGGAAGTTCTTAACCAAAGAACATTCAGACCATTACTACAAAATAATGGGTCTAAGGTCAGTAATCCCAGAAGTTAAATTCAATCTGAAAGAAGACAAATATCCGGAGATCCAAGAGCAAATTCGAAACAGGAGCTGGGAAATCCTTGCTAATCCTAAAACAAAGGTGGGAAGAAACATGGTTCAGGAATTCTACTCTAATCTGTGGCAAACAGACAGGCAGAGAATAGCAAGAACTGCCTTCTATGATTATCGAACCTTGGTCAGAGGGAAGATTGTTCACCTTCATCCTAACAAAATCAAGGAGATCTTTAAGCTACCTCAGCTGAAAGATAACCCAGACTCCTTTAATAGGAGAATGATGAGAACAAATAAGGGCTTGGACGAAATTCTAAAGGACATATGTCTCCCTGGAACCAAGTGGATAACCAGCACCAAGGGTGTCCCAAATTAACTCAAGAGAGAAGATCTCAAACCAGTCGCCAGAGGCTGGCTGGACTTCATTGGGCGTTCTATACTGCCCACTAGCAACCGCTCTGAAGTCACCATCAAAAGAGCAGTAATGATCCATTATATTATGTTGGAAAAAGAAGTGGAAGTTCATCAGCTGATTTCTTGTGAACTTTACACAATTGCAAACAAAAACTCCAAAGATGCCAAATTGACTTATCCAAGCTTAATCTCTATGCTATGTAAAGATGCTGGGGTAAAGATAGGAGTAACTGAGTATATCTCAGTTGAGCGACCAATCACCAAAAAGTCAATGGAAGGACAACAAGTGCAGGACGACCCCATCAAGAGGAAAGCACAGGAGTTCCTCCCGAAAATCCCTCAAATTGAATACTGAAAGCGCCTTGAAGCATCTGTCACCAAATTGCAAGAAGCTATGGAGCAACTAAAGGAAGAATAGCAAAATCAAAATAGCATGCTTTGCAAACTGCTTAAGGAACAAGAAGAGCAAGGGCATAAACTGAGGGAACTAAAGCGACAGAAGCTGTCTCTTGAAGGGCCAAGCACCCCACAGATTAAAGGAGCATCCACCTCCCAAAATAAAGGTTGTTGAGTCCTAATCTTTGCCTTAACTCTGTGATAATTGTTCTTATTAGGAATTTACCTTAGAAGTTATATATTAGTAGTAGTAATTAGTATATTTATTTTGATTTTATCTCAAATTAAGCTATAATTTATTTTTCTCATCATCATCAAACATAAATAAAATAGTAGATTTTTAGAATAAAGAGGCAATATTTTTTTCAAGTTTTTAATAAGTAAAATTCTAATTATTTAGATGTGGTGGCAATGCTTTTTGTCTTCTGAATGAATGCCTGAACAGTGCATATTTTTTATATTGAATTTTATGAATGTTAAAATTGTTGGCTCTTTAAAGAATGATGAACAAGAGAAATATTATTGTTGATATGAAAAATCATGAAATTGATTCTTGAAACAAGAAAAAGCAAAATAAAAAAAAGAAAAAAGTAGAAAAAGCCAATAGCCCTTTAACCCAAAAGGCAAGGGTGAAAAGGATCCAAGGTTTTGAGCATCAATGGATAGGATAGCCCAAGGAAATAAATCCAGGCCTAAGCGGCTAAATCAAGTTGTCCCTAACCATGTGCTTGTGGCATGTAGGTCCAAGTGAAAAGCTTGAGACTGGTTGAAGTCGTGATCCAAGGCAAAAGAGTGTGCTTAAGAACTCTGGACACCTCTAATTGGGGACTTTAGCAAAGTTAAGTCACAATCTGAAAAGGTTCACCCAGTTATGTGTCTGTGGCATTTATGTATCCGGTGGTAATACTGGAAAACAAAGTGCTTAGGGCCACGGCCAAGACTCATAAAGTAGCTGTGTTCAAGACTCAACATACTAAACTAGGAGAATCAATAATACTATCTGAATTCTGAGTTCCTATGGATGCCAATCATTCTGAATTTCAAAGGATAAAGTGAGATGCCAAAACTGTTCGGAAGCAAAAAGCTACTAGTCCCGCTCATCTAATTAGAATCTGAGCTTCACTTAAAACTCTGAGATATTATTGCTTCTTGATTTCTTTTTATCCTATTTTATTTATCTAGTTGTTTGGGGACAAGCAACAGTTTAAGTTTGGTGTTGTGATGAGCGGATATTTTATACACTTTTTGGGGGTAATTTCATGTAGATTTTAGTATGTCTTAGTTAGTTTATAGTATATTTTTATTAGTTTTTAGGCAAAATTCATATTTCTAGACTTTACGATGAGTTTGTGTGTTTTTTTGTGATTTCAGGTATTTTCTGGCTGAAATTGAGGGAGCTGAGCAAAAAATCTGATTCAGGCTGAAAAAGGACTGCTGATGCTGTTGGATTCTGACCTCTCCACACTCGGAATGGATTTTTTGGAGCTACATGAGTCCAATTG
The DNA here is from genome assembly GCF_000817695.3 of Arachis duranensis. Classification (NCBI taxonomy): domain Eukaryota; kingdom Viridiplantae; phylum Streptophyta; class Magnoliopsida; order Fabales; family Fabaceae; genus Arachis; species Arachis duranensis. The sequence goes on along the minus strand of NC_029776.3, from coordinate 46,691,804 downwards.
GCACGCTCTCAATTGGGTTGGAAATTAGACATCCAGGGCAGGGCTTTCCAGCAATATATAATAGTCCATACTTTACGCGAAGATAAACGATGTAAACTGGCGTTTAACACCAGTTCCATGTTGCATTCTGGCGTTGAACGCCAGAAACAGGTTGCAAGTTGGAGTTAAACGCCAGAAACAGGTTACAACCTGACGTTTAACTCCAGAAACAGCCCAGACACGTGAGAAGCTCAAGTCTCAGCCCCAGCACACACCAAGTGGTCCCCAGAAGTGGATTTCTGCACTATCCATCTTAGTTTACTCATTTTCTGTAAACCTAGGTTACTAGTTTAGTATTTAAACAACTTTTAGAGACTTATTTTGTATTTCATGACATTTTAGATCTGAACTTTGTACTCTTTGATGGCATGAGTCTCTAAACTCCATTGTTGGGGGTGAAGAGATCTGCAGCGTCTCGATGAATTAATGCAATTATTTCTGTTTTCTATTCAAACACGCTTGTTTCTATCTAAAATGTTCATTCGCACTTCACTATGATGAATGTGATGATCCGTGACACTCATCACTATTCTCAATCTATGAATGCGTGCCTGACAACCACCTCCGTTCTACATTCGAATGAATGAGTATCTCTTAGATTCCTTAATCAGAGTCTTCGTGGTATAAGCTAGAATCCATTGGCAGCATCCTTGAGAATCCGAAAAGTCTAAACCTTGTCTGTGGTATTTCGAGTAGGATTCAGGGATTGGATGACTGTGACGAGCTTCAAACTCGCTAGTGTTGGGTGTAGTGACAGACGCAAAAGGATCAATGGATCCTATTCTAACATGATCGAGAACCGACAGATGATTAGCCGTGCGGTGACAGCGCATTTGGACCATTTTCACTGAGAGAGCGGATGGTAACCATTGACAACGGTGATCCACCAACACACAGCTTGCCATAGAAGGAACCTTGCGAGCGTGAAGAAGATGACAGTAGGAAAGTAGAGATTCAGAAGACAAAGCATCTCCAAAACTCCAACATATTCTCCATTACTGCGTAACAATTACTAATTTTATGCTCTTTTACTTTTTACAACTGAAACTAAAGAACCCTATCAATATCCTGACTAAGAATAATAAGATAACCATAACTTACTTCAAGCCAACAATCTACGTGGGATCGATCCTTACTCACGTAAGGTATTACTTGGACGACCCAATGCACTTGCTGGTTAATTGTGTGGAATTACATAGTGTGAGTGTGATTTTCGTGCACCAGGAACCTTGTTGTCCTTTCGAGATAATTGTCAGGAGTCGGGTGGGATATTCACTATTTAATCTATATGATGTTTATGGGCTTTGTTGTGTTTGGTTGGACACACATAGAAATAAGCCACTATATGTCAAAAAAGAAAAAAAAAAAAGAAAAAAGAGAGGCATACATATAAAAGAAGGGGAGGCATACTTACATCATAGCACAGGGGTTGTTCACTTGTTTGGTTGAGTTTTTATGAAAAATAAAAGTAAAAATAATTTTATATTTAAATATTTCATGTAAAAATATTTTTATATTTAAAAATTATGTTTGAGTACAATAATATAAAAATATTTTTTGTTTATTTATTATGTTAAAAATATTTTTTTAAGCAAAAATATTTTTTTAGTATTTTTACTTTCACTACTAAAATTTTGTCAAACACATTAAAAAATAAAAAAAATTATTTAAAAAAATATATTTTTTAATAATTTAATAACACCCAACAAGCTCATAATAAACTTAATATTAAAAATGCATAACATTATATATTTTCGAATAAAATTATCTTATGGGTTTTACAAAAGTTTAAATTACAAATACATATTTCAAATAAGATTTTTTCACAGCTACAATATCTTATATCTATATAACAAATATTTTCTAACCACATTATAACTTTAAATATACCTTATACTAATTACATAAATAGCCAAAGTTTCACATAAAAAAAAACAGTCTCAATTCTTTTAATACAAATATGAATGATTTATTAGATCCTTTCAAATCTTGAAGGGACCAGTAAACCACCTGAAAGGTGAAGATCCTAAGCTAGACTTAAAAAGTTTTCTCGAACTTGATAAATAAACAAAAACAACTAAGATCCGATGTTAACATACGTCCAATCTGGACTAGCTATTAGAATGGATAGCTCAGTAGATAAATGACTTTTATCAGTATCAGTCAGTCATTTTAGATTGAGTGGAAAAGAGCAGCCCGCTTCTTAGAATAATGCACCTGAACGGTCTCATCCATGTAAGAATTAGGAATTCCTCTTCCAACTCATCCTAGAATGGGCGATTACACTTTACTAATCCGCTATTGATTGAATCTCATATCAACAGTTTCTGATCAGATTCACTTTCAATTTCCTTTTATGGACATCTGAGGAGAGGGGAACCCCTTTCACAGAGATTGGAATTTCTTTTTCTATTCTAAGGACGATCTAGTGTAACAACAAATAAATTACCTAAGACTGCTATAACTCACATGATTAGATAAGAATAACTATATACTTAGTATAGTGTTTACAAGGGTACCCCTAATGTGCTTTCGATATTGAAATCGATAGTCACTTCTTTCGTACTCATGGTTACATACGATTGAGAAATCATTATAAAAGAATACGAATTCTGTCTGAACTGAAAATTCTAAAAATTTGTCTACCATTTTCTCTGTATGGCCTTTTTTTTATTGGCATTGTGGTACCCCATAAGAATGAAAATCATTTTCACCCTAAAAAAGAGCACCTGAAGGGTAAGCCCAATAACATGTTACTTCCCAGTGAAAACTTCAACAACCAAAATTATAGTCAAGACCTTAACAGATTAAAATATTCAAGTTGTAGATCTATAAACCAACCAAAGTCCATAAAAGTCCCAAACCACAATAAAGATGCAATGGCCCATCATTAGTGATAATCATATACCATCTCAATGACATAATTACCTACATTTAATCAGAACGTCATCATGTGATAACTGGTCAACACTGTGACAAGCACTGGAACGAACTGCAACTTGTTTAGAAATTGTCTCATTCTATCCACACTATTTACATTTAGGCATTACCAATGTTAATCTATACATGTAGATAAAATTCTGCTATCTATATAGGAGAATTTGCTTTATATGTAGGAAAATTCTACGATGTGGATTGTGTAAAACATCCATACCTATATATCTTAGGTGGTGTATCCCATTTTAAAATGTGTGGTGGACAGCAGATTATGGTAGCCTTTGTTTGTGGACTCAGGAGGCTCACCAGAGACATCTGACTTGTTTGTCTCATATAATCATCTTGAAAAATTTAATTATACGTGATTAATAAAATGCTCTCTTTAATATTTTTCGCTGTTGGGACCTTTACCAAAAATCCTCTGCCAGCATTTTAAATTAGGCCATGATGATTTGTAAACCAGTATTTTATTTAGGTATTTTGTCACTATGAACAATTTTTTTTACAAAGAAAATAATTAGAATTTATTTTAGAAACGCTTTATTTTTTGAATTCTTAGTAAGAAAAATCCCTCAGATATCTTAAGGTCTAATAAAATATATCTTTGCAAAATAGAAAAAAAGAAAGCCTTGGCCATTTGATGTGAACAAAAACCTGTATCCTTATAACTATTCAACATAGGTCTACTCTATTTCTCTTTTTATTAAAAAATACTAAATTGGTAATGATGGTTATTTATTTATTTTACATGTGTAATTTTTTATTTTAAATATTTATCTTTTTATTTTTATTTCCTATCTTTTTATTTTTGTAACAACAAATTTAAAATTAAATATTTTATTTCTACAAGATGACAAGATCAATAAGAAATATATTTAACAGTAGTAAAATAAAAATGTCTTGAGAATATTGCGACTTCTAAGTGTCTTGAGAATTGTTTACCGTGACAAAAAATTGAAGAGGAGTGCTACACATACAAGTCAGTTGGTTTACAAGTCATACAAGTTGGGAGAAACTTAACAAAAAACACGCTGGCCCATATACGATTTTCATGGCGTGCTTTGCGTTCCTCCTTCTCATCCTCCTCTTCCTTCTTCTTCTCCTTCTTCTTCTCCTACTCTTCTTCTTCTTGCTCCATGAAAACGAGTTTCTTGTCAAATTTGTTCGATCTCCTTCGTGCGTTCTCACTTTGTCTTTTTATTCGTTGTTTTATCTGCGTTTATCATTGGTATTCTTGCTTCGTTTTTTTTTTCGATTTTCATTGTTTCTGAAATCAAGCTTTGAAATCGTTTTTGAAGATATTAGAACTTCAAAAATACACCCAAACGATTACAGAAATACACCAAAACGGTTATAGGAATTCACACAAAGGATTACAAAAATACACCCAAAGGATTTAAAAAATATACCCAAAATTCGTTGAAGTACACCTTATGCATAATTCAGAACTCTTCCTCTTTCTCCTCCTCATCTTCTGCTACTTCTTCTTTTTCTTCATTTTCTTATTTCATATTCTTATAATTCTTTTTTAGAGAAAAAAATCAAACAAAGAAGAAAAAAATACATAATGTTGCAAAATCAAAAGAAGAATGAGGAGAAACACGACGATGAAGATGAAACACTTCAAAAACGAAGAAAAAGAAGCACGAAAAAAAGAAAGAAAAGAAAAAGAGGAGGCATGGAAAAAGAGAAAGAAAAAGAAATAAATGACTTGTATGGAAAAACGCTTGTATGCGGAGAATTCCTCAAAATTTAAATAGAAGGCTAGTTTACAAATAACCTGCATCCAAGGTTCAGAAAACCGGACCGGTCATCAAACCGCTTTAATCACTGGTTTACTGGTTTACTGGTCCAACCAGTGGTCCAACCGGAAAAACCGTTTTAGAATAGAATAATATATAAATTATAAATACACATCCTAAAATATAATTATAGTCTGATATAAATCTTAAAATATTTTCAAAATTTAAAACACTACATAAAATATCATCAACCAAATACATATTGATCTTATCAAAATCCAAACTCAATCTATTTTTCCATGCTAAATCTGTTTTTCCCCTAAGGTTAGAAGAACCTTGTGACTGACTATCATTAGCACTATGGGAATTAGGATTAGCAGCATCATTCGGAAGTGGAGTATCGGCAGGCATGTTATTATTCACAGAAGCATTGTTATCAGCAGTTGCTTCTTAATTAATACTATCTTCCATAACTGAAATTAATAAAACATATATGAAATTAAAAAGTAAAAACAGCCACAACCCCACAACACAACACATCACAATGAACATACACAGAAATTGAACAGTTCACAGAGCTTTCTACTGAGGAAGTTCATACTGCACATAGTATCAAATTCACAGCCACAGCCACAGTTCACAGCCACAGTTCACAGTCCATAGAGATTAAATTGATCAGCCACAGTCACAGTTCACACTTCACAGAGGAAGTTCACACTTCACAGAGTATCAATTTCATGAAAGGTTTCTACCGGGGTCGATGGAAGAACATGAGCAGAGGCGAAGAACAAACAAGATGAGCAGAGGACGAGTCACTGACCTGGGGTCGATGGAGGGCTACCAGTGCTGAGTGTTGACTGTTGAGGACCGCGCGATGGAGATGGAGGGCTACCGGTGTTGACTGCGTGCTGCGGTGCTGGTGTTGAGAAGATGAGCAGAGGATGGAGATGTAGGGCTACTGGGCAGGAACCAGGCGAATGCGACGATGGAGATTTGAGGGTTACTGGGGCTGAGGATGGCGACACCAGGGACGAAGGATGGCGACAGGGGGGCTATGGTTCAGGGCGACTAGGGTTCTCCGTTCTCCATTGGAGATGATTCAGAAAGGGGGAATGAATGAATGGGGTCGGGGGAAGAAAGGGGGTGGGGTGCTCCGTGCTAAACGAGCGGGTCGGATCGGGTCCGTTTTTTTATTTTTTATTTTTTTAATTATAAAACAGCGTCGTTTAGCATAACCGGCCGGTCACCGGTTCGGTCTAACCGGCCAATTTTTTACCACAGTTCTTAAACAATTTTTGTTTGGACGGTTTTTATATGAGGACCGAACTGTTTGTAGCACCGATTCGCGGTTAAACCGGTCGAACCGGCCGGTCCGGTCCGGTTTTCGGAACCTTGCCTGCATCATCGCCCAATTTAAAGTGTTGGCCACAAATTTTGGCAAAGGCCCCAATAGCGAAACAAAAATATAAAGACAACATTCTATTAATCACATGTAATTAAGCTTTTAAAGGTGGTTATATGAGACAAATAGATCAAATACTTCTGATACTGTGAGCATCCTGAGTCCACATATAAAAACTGTCATAACCTGTTCTTTACCACGTATTTTAAAATGGAGCAACCACTTAGAATTTGTAGCTGTGGATGTTTTGTACTATCCACACCATAGACGCTCCCATGTACGTATTATATATGTACACATACACTTTTAAATTATTTAGAGAGTATATATAACATCCTATTTTATGCTTGAGTATATATAATATCCTATTTTATACAATTTTAACTATTGCATATCTTTATATAATATTTCTATTTTATGCTTAAGTATATGTAACATCTTAAATTATTTAGAGAGTTAATTTTAAAATAATTTATTAATTTTTTTTATCTTAGATTTATATTATATTATATTTTAATAAGAAAAGATCGAATAACAAACTCAAAGTGAGTTCATTAGAATTAATGTAACGATAGATTATATAATCAGTAGCTTTAAAATAAATAAAGTCTTAATTATTTCAAATATATACATACAATGACGAGAATATAAAAAATAAATTAAAATTTTTTTATTTTAGATTGAAAATATAATTATTTTTATTATTATTTATTTTAAATAAAATGAACCGACAGAGAAAATAAAATGAGCATGTGCATTATATTTATTTCAAGATGGAAGTATACATACTCAACAATAATTCCTATCATCTCCGTCTTCGATGATGATGATGGATTTTTATCATCCTTTTAACATTTACTCTATTTTCTGTGAGAGAATAAAAACTAATTGTATATGTGAGATCAGTGTATGTGTAAGTGAGGGAGAAAGAGAAAGAAAGAGTACTAAATTAATTAATAATTTGTTTTATTTTTGTAATTTAAACTAGTGAAAATTCATAATTCTGAAAATTAGGATTAACCAGTTTGATCGATCTATCTGTGAATTGGACATGTTTATAGTTTGGTTCAATCTATAAAATTGTCAATTATATAACCGTTTAAAAATTATTAAACCGGCCGATTAGATCGAATTAAAATTCTTTCAGTTTTTCTAAAACGGTGCCATTTTGTATTTTGTATAAAAATAAAAAGAAAAAGCCTTCAGACATTCAAGAGCCTCCTTCTCCTCTAAAAATCTCTCAAAAATAGCTCTTTTTCTCATGATTTTAAAAATCGAATCAGTCATTAAACCGTTCTAATCATTGATTCACATATTTACTGATTCAATCGATTTAACTGTAGTCAACCGAAATAACTATTTTATAATAAAATAATAAATAAAATATAAATAAACACACGAAAATAAATTAAAGTCTAATATAAACTATAAATTATTATCCCAATTTAAAATACTATATCAACTAAAATCTTAATTCTTGTCAATGTAAAATTCAAAAGTTAAATATCCTTTGATTTCATCCATCAATAATAATATAATATTGATTATATTATTAAGAGAGTCACAATTTTACACAATTTTAACAAAATTATTAACACAAAAATTAATAAAAATTGATAAGAATAAACATAAGACTGATTATAATGAACTAAGTAATAGTTTTACAATTTAGAACCAAAAAAAGGAAATTTAGAAATACAGGAATACTGTGTAATTGCTATTTAAAAAATTGAACATATTAACAATGCTATTGAATTTGCACATGTATATATACATATCAAGACTCTGCACATATATATTCAAGACTCATTTCAAGATTCCTTTTTAACAAAATTAATCTCAAATGATATACTAGATATATATTTCCTATAAATAATAATGATAACAGAACTTAATTTCACCGAGTGATTTTACTATTTTTTTACCCTTTATCAAAATAACAAATTAATCAATTTAGTTAATACACAAATCCAAACACAGCAAGTAATATACTTCGTATACTCTTCAAAAGCGGTCCCGAATCATTTGTAATAATATAAACTATTTCATTAACAACTCAAATTATCCAAATCACAAATATGAACGACAATATTTAAAATCTATAGAAGCATATCAATTTTCAGAAATGCATAATTAACAAAATTTATCAAACATGGTAAAGTTAAGTTCTTAAGAAAATTTTAATTGAACACAAAAACACAGCACAATAAAATATCAAATACACAGCATAACAGTGAAAAAGACACAAAATAATATAATGTATACAATAACAGTGAGCAGAACTAATCAATAATTTATTAAAAGTTCAATAATCAGAGAAGTCATTGTCTTCTTCGATCCAAAGAGTACGAAAAAAAGTGGTTATTGAATGATTGATTATTGATTATTGAGAAGTCAGTATGTTTTTATTTTTGGTTAAAAAATTATATTTATTTTTGTGTCTTTTTTTACTGCTATATACTGTGTATTTTGTGTTCTGTTGTGTTGTGTTTCTGTGTTCAATTAAATTTTTTTTAAGAATTTAGTTTTGCCATGCTTGATAAATTTTGTTAATTATGCATTTTTTAGAATTGGTATGCCTCTATAAATTTTAAATAGTATAGTTCATATTTGTGATTTCAACAATTTGAGTTGTTTATAAAGCATAGTTTACTGTTATTGCAAATGATTTAAAACTGTTTTTTAGAAGTGTATAAAATATATTACTTGCTGTGTTTGGAGTTATGTATTAATTAAATTGGTTGATTTATTATTTTTGCAAAGGGTATAAAAGATAGTGAGATCACTTAATGAAATAAAATTATGTTATGATTAATTATAAGAAATATATATCTGGTATATATGTTAAAAGGAGTTTTGGAATGAGTCTTGAATATATATGCAGAGTCTTGATATATATATATACTCAATAACATTGTAAATATGTATATTTTCTAAATAGCAATTGCACAGTATTCTAACATTTTAAATATTTTTTTTGGTTCTTTATTTTGTTTTTTTTAGCAAAGCTTCTTTATGATTATCTACCAAGATCACTTCAGACCATGTTACTGCTTGTTAAATAGAGTTTAAGGCTCTAGTATCCATTTATTAGTTCATTAAGCAGTTTATAAATTATTTAGTTTTTATGAATTTTAAACTATTATTTGTTCATTATAATCAATTTTGTTTATCTTTATTAATCTTTATTAATTTTTGTGTTAATAAATTTGTTAAAATTGTATATAAATTATAATTGTCTTAATAATATAATGAATATTATATTGTTTTAAATTGATGAAATTAAAGGTTATTTAATTTTTAAATTTGAATTTTGACAAGATTTTAATTTTAGTTGATGTAGTATTTTAAATTGAGATGATGATTTAAAATTTATATTATATTTTAATTTATTTTAATGTATTTATTTATATTTTATTTATTATTTTATTATATGACAGTTATTCTAATTGAATTTCCGTTAAATTAGTTAGACTAATAAAACAATAAACTAATGTTTAGAGTGATTGGATCACGGATCCGATTTTCAGAATCTCGGTGGAAATACATGTTTTTATAAAATCATATATTTTTGTAGAATCTCGGTGGAAATACATGTTTTTCAGAATGTCGGTGGAAATACATGTTTTTATAGAATCTCGGTGCAAAAACACAACAAAAAGTATAAAATCATATATTTTTGTATCCGTATTAAAATCATAAATAATAAAAAAAAGTCAGATACTTACCTTTTTGTATCTGTATTTGACACCAGAACACAGTTTTATTTACGTCAATCAATTTTATTTGGGTATGGAAGACAAATAATTTAATCTTATCTATCCTTTCTTCGAAAAAAAATAGTCTACTTGACGCACTGGTAAAAATTTAGCACCTCCTTAGCTCTATCCTATCGGAGATCACGAAGAAAGAATGGAGGTGGAAGTAGACACTCCAGAAGACATGGACCTATTCAAAGCTGCTGAAAATGGCGACGCCTCAACCTTCCGATCTCTCTCATCTAAAGCACTCTCAATAGCGCTCTCCCTCACTAACGAAGACCATCGCTCTCTTCTTCACGTTGCCGTTTCTTCCTCTCACACCGAGGTTCACGATTACCTCTTTGCTCTCTCTCTCTCTGACACACACACACACACACCCCATTAGTTCTCATTCAATTCTGGTAGAAATGTCTCCTTCTTCTGTGACTTGAATTGGGATTTAGGGTTTATAGTGAATTTTTTAGCTTTGTAGCTGTCACTGGATTCGGCATTTTTTTTGTTAAAAAGAAGAAATAAGAAATTTATGGCTGTGGATGGTGAGTATGTCAGGTGGTGAAGATACTGTTATCTGCTGATGCATCAGCTAGTGTGATAAACAATAAAGATGAAGAAGGTTGGGCGCCCATTCACTCTGCGGCTAGCATTGGGAATTTGGAGATTGTGGAGGCATTGTTGAGCAAAGGTTAGTGGTTTATTTATAAGAGGTTTGGTTCTTGATACTGCTACTGATGTCAGGCAGCATCTTATAATTTTCTTTGAAACTCCAAGCTATGTGATAATTAACTGACTCTATCTGTGCTCCTGAGATTGAGAATTCTATTACTTGATTTGCTTGGTATGTTATTGAGTTGATTTTAAGTGTACTGTTGTTTACTAGAAAGGTGTTTACTTTTATCTCTTTGTGGTTATATTGATTTGCTTGGTTTGTTTCATAATGATTTTCATGACTTTCCTCCTTTCTTGGCCAACTAGCCCTACTTAGATTATGGCTTAAAATTCCTAATGACCAATACATATCTTTCATTGTTCATTTGCATGTAGAAAGACTCACCCATTATTCTTGGTTTTTTAATATTATGGGTCTTTCGATTTTGGTAGGAGCTAATGTTAATTTAAAAAATGATGGGGGTCGAACTGCTCTACATTATGCTGCCAGCAAAGGTTGGGTGAAGATTGCTGAAAAACTCATCTCCAATGATGCCAAGATTAATATAAAGGACAAGGTTGTAGCATATACTTATTTTTATATATTACAATTATTTGAATAACTCCTCCCCTTTCTCTTTTCTTTCATAAGTTTTTGGTTGAAGACGAGATTTGTAGTCATTTATAATGTATGGATTTCTATCACGATTAGGTTGGTTGCACCCCATTGCATAGGGCAGCAAGTACTGGGAATTCTGAGTTGTGTGAACTTCTAATTGAAGAAGGTGCGGAGGTTGATGCAGTTGATCGAGTTGGTCAAACTCCTTTAATGAATGCTGTGATTTGCAATAACAAGGAGGTATGCTTATTCTATGCGTGTATAACTGTAAAAATATGAGCTAACAGGTCTGCCGAATATTTCTCAAAAGCCTGTATGTGTTAAATATTTCTTGTAGATGATCTTATGATCTTTCTATTTCGGTTGTACCTCTTTGTATTTCCTTTAAAAATTTTCAGAGATTTTAATTTCACCACTTAGTCATTTATTATTCTTGGTGTTTAAATTACTTAACCCATTCATCTTTTATCATAATTAAGAATGAGTGGGATGCATTTGTTCCAGATGATAAGTGATTTAATGTAATAAAATCATTGGCTAGTTGCATCAGAAAAGCTTTTTCGTCAAGATGTACATAATTTAATTTTCTAATCTACTGTATTCTTACCTTGAATGAAATAACACTATCATTTTGTTTTTAACAAAAAAATAAAGGTATTTATGACCGAACAAGGTATTCTAGCAATATTTATGATCGAACAAGGTATTCTAGCAATATTCATTTTGTTTTTAACAAAAAAAAATTATTCTTTGGTATTTTATTTGGAAATGAGTGTTAACATTTAGTTTTTTTTTTCTTTGCCTTGATTTGTACTTCCAAAAACTTGCAGAGAATCTGCAAACAAGATGTTTTTGGCGCACACTTAAGGTGGTTCCTAAAAGATAATATATACATTAATGGTGACATGGTCATCAGGAAAATTGAATGGCTAATTTAACTCACATTAATATTTAATTGACCAAATTCACTCGTGCAATCTTTAAGGACCAATTTAAACATTAATACTGTTTATTTAGGAATATGTTTCGACTTCTTTTTAGGATAATGTTATGGGGGCCAACATTTTTAGTGTGATAAACGGGGAGCTAGCTAATGCTGGCTCAAATGTAAAGAAAATATAAATAAAAGATTTTGATCATCTAATATTTCTTTTTTTATTATTATAAAGCATTAGAAATATCAGGGCTATGGAGCATATGTTTTCTGAGTAAAAAATCCTTACCCGTGTGTTCTGTGTTTACAGGTAGCCCTCCTTCTGATAAGACATGGAGCTGATGTTGATGTGGAGGACAAGGAAGGGTACACGGTGCTTGGTCGTGCCATGGATGACTTTCGATCTGTACTGATAGATGCTGCTAAGGCCATGCTTGAGTGATGTAACTAACTAAGTAGAAGAAAAAGAAGAAAACTGTTGACAGTGGAAAAGAGAGCACAAAACAGTTAAAAGGAAGGATGGTTTTGCCGAAGACCTGTTCCAGTGGATGAACAAATTCCACCTGATATACAGTCCTTGAGAACAGAACGGAGAGATTTCGTTAGTGTTGAAAAAAAGTATGATTCTGTAAACAGAACATGGACCTCTTCGCCACATTTTCTCAAACTTGTCATAGAATCGATCACACATGGGGTTGCTATGAGTTTTTATTTTGATTGAATAAACTAACTAGTAGTTTGGGCATGCAATTTGTTTTGTGAAAAGATAGGTATATAAGATGTTAGAAGGTGGTTGGGAATTCCAATTCAAGTGCTAAGTTTCTCGGGTTTTTTTTAATTGTCTAAATAAAAAATTTCTTATTTACTAACTTATGTTCTCATGTTTACTATTTCACTCATTTTTTTTCTTTTTCATTTTCCAATAGTTCTATTATTGGCACCTCTAGACAAATATATCTTACGTTTTGCTAAATAAAAAAATTATAAAGAATCAATTTTTTAGTCAATATTAATTAATTTTTCTTATTTTTTTTAATTTTTTTGAGAATATTTATGGTTTAAAGTTTAGGATTTAAGCTTTTAAATTTCTATTTTATTGGTTCAATGACTGATTCGATTTTAGAATCTTAATTTTAGGATGATCCAGATTTGACATTTCTATTTAGGAGTGTTCAAATTTAAATTAATTTAAATTAAATCGTTCATCCAATTCAATCCAAATAAAAAACAGAATAAAACTATTTTTCAAGGAACAAATTTTTTTGGGAAGTTTAGTGAAGCAAGCACCTTGCCAGAGCCCATTGCAGCAGAAGCTACGTTTTCGGGCTGCTTCGGTTGGGAATCTAAAAAATCCGAGTCAGACGGTTAGACTCGTGTCGACGAACCGGACTCGAATCTTGAGAGAAAAAATAATAATATATTGCTATATTACCTGCTATAGTTAAACTTGAGATAAGTTTAATAATATAATAAGTGGGCCCAAAATCTACCGGTGTAAATTAATGTCGGCACTCTCCAATGAGTTTAGTTATGTTGAGACATCCTCATAGATCTTTTATAACTGAGATAATCATGTTACTAGTGTCATATATACTAGTAGGTTATATGTTTACTCTAGTAAGGTAAATATGTAACGACCCAACTTTTGGTATACCATGGTCATTGATGAGCGGATATTTTATACACTTATTGACATCACTTTCATATAGTTTTTAGTAGTTTTTATTCAGTATATATAGGTTTTAGTGTTAAATTTACATTTTTGGATTCTACTATGAGTTTTTGTATTTTTGTACAATTTCAGGTATTTTTTGGCTGAAATTGAGGAGCTGGAGCATAAGTTTGATTTAGAGACAGAGAAAGCACTGCAAATGTAGTTCGGATCTGACCTCCTTGCATTCAGAAGGGCTTTTCTGGAGCTACAAAAATCCAAATGGAGCGATCTCAATGGCTATGGAAAGCTGACTTCCAGATCTTTCCAGCAATATGTAATAGTCTATATTTTGCTTCGAATTAGAAGGCCCAAAACTGGCGTCCAACGCCAGCTTCCTGCCCTCTTCCAAGCGTTCAGTGCCCAAAGAGCAGAGACCAATGTACAAACGCACAAAGAGGACCCCCTAGCTAGCGTTCCACGCTCAGAGACCTCATAGCACATGGATCTCATCAAAGCTTAGCCCAAACACTCACCAAGTGGGCCCCAGAAGTGGATTTTAGCACTAAATAGACTATTTTACCCTTACTAGTCATCTGTTTAGTATTTAAGGGATTTAATTCATGTTATACACACACTTTTACTTCATTTTTACCATCATACACGTTTTACCATTTTTTCACATCAGTATGAGTTTCTAAACCTCCTAGGTTGAGGGGAGGAGCCTTGCTGAGTCCTATAAATTAAGAAAAGTATTATTGTTTCTCTTTGATCGATGTTTGATTAATCTAAGATGTACATTCATACTTAATCGTGGTGAATAGGATGATCTGACAAATTAGATCTGTTCATCACATTAAGACGAACGTGCTTGACAAACACCCGCGTCTACTTGGGTTCAGAATGCGTCTTTCACTAGACAGTGACGAACCAACAGCTTGAATATACGTCTCTCAGATTGGGGACTTCTCGAGACATTAATTCAACCAATTTCTGGGGAGATTAGGGTCTTTGTGGTAGAGGCTAGAACACAAAGATGCAGCATTCTCTGATCTGGAAGATCCGACCTTGTCTGTGGTATTTTGAGTAGGATCATAAAGGAGAATAGACTGTACGCACTTCACCCTCAAGTAAAGATGGATCCACACTAAACCTGGGGTTCAGATCCGGAGGAGTATTGGCAGCTGATCAAACCAGTGTCAATCACATACATCCTGCCATTGAAGAAATCACTCACAAGTAAAGAGAGCAGTAATACCAGAGTTAATTCAGAAAGACAAAGCAACTCCAATCCTTAGCCCTATTCCTATCATAGTTTACACAACTCATGAGTAAATGTTATGTTTATATCACTGATAATCCAACAACCTTCTGATTTGCCTGACTAAGACCTGCAAGATAACCATAGCCTGCTTCAAACCACAATCCTCGTGGAATTGATCCTGACTCGCTCAGGTATTACTTGGACGACCCAGTGCACTTGATGGTACAACAGTACGAAAGTGTGGGGATTCGTGCTACCAGTCATACAAGAAGCCAAATGTCAACAACTTGTTTTCCTTAACTTTATCTATTATTTAATATATGAGCCTATTTTCTTGTTAGAGCGATACCGATTTTATGGATAATTTTTTTTAAACAAAAATATTTAAGGGAATAAAATAAAATATACACAAACAAAAATATAAAGGAATATAAGAGACAAATAACGAATAGATAATGTACATCATATACAACTCATGTAGCGTTATACAAAAGAACTGGTCAGTATACGCCTTCATCAGCCTCTACATAGATAATATATACATATATAACATACGATACTCCAGGGCTTGTGATGAGCGGATAACTTATACGCATTTTGGCATTATTTTTAGGTAGTTTTTAGTATGATCTAGTTACTTTTAGGAATGTTTTCATTAGTTTTTATGCTAAATTCACATTTTTGGACTTTACTATGAGTTTGTGTATTTTTCTGTGATTTTAGGTATTTTCTGGCTGAAATTGAGGGACCTGAGCAAAACTCTGATAGGAGGCTGACAAAGGACTGCTGATGCTGTTGGAATCTGACCTCCCTGCACTCAAAATGAATTTTTTGGAGCTACATAACTTCAAATGGCGCGATCTCAACGGCATTGGAAAGTAGACATCTAGAGCTTTTCAGCAATATATAATAGTTCATACTTTATTTGAGATTTGACAACGTAAACTGGCGCTCAACGCCAGTTCCATGCTGCATTCTGGAGTCAAACGCCAGAAACACATCACGAACCAGAGTTGAACGCCCAAAACACGTTACAACTTGGCGTTCAACTCCAAGAGAAGCCTCAACTCGTGGATAGATCAAGCTCAGCCCAAGCACACACCAAGTGGGCCCCGGAAGTGAATTTATGCATCAATTAGTTACCTTTGTAAACCCTAGTAGCTAGTTTAGTATAAATAGAACTTTTTACTAGTTTATTAGATATATTTGATTGTATTATTCAATCTTTGGACGTTTAGTTCTTAGATCTGGGGGCTGGCCATTCGGCCATGCCTGGACCTTTCACTTATGTATTTTCAACGGTGGAGTTTCTACACACCATAGATTAAGGGTTTGGAGCTCTGCTGTACCTCAAGTTTTAATGCAATTACTACTATTTTCTATCCAATTCGATTTATTTCTATTCTAAGATATTCGTTGCACTTCAACTTGATGAATGTGATGATCCGTGACACTCATCATCATTCTCACCTATGAACGCGCGTGACTGACAACCACTTCCGTTCAACCTTAGACCAGGCGCATATCTCTTGGATTCTTTGATCAGAATCTTCGTGGTATAAGCTAGCATTGATGGAGGCATTCATGGGAATCCGGAAAGTCTAACCTTGTCTGTGGTATTCCGAGTAGGATTTCGGAATTGAATGACTGTGACGAGCTTCAAACTCCTGAAGGCTGGGCGTTAGTGACAGACGCAAAAGAATCACTGGATTCTATTCCAACCTGATTGAGAACCGACAGATGATTAGCCGTGTTGTAACAGAGTATTTGGACCATTTTCACTGAGAGAATGGGATGTAGCCATTGACAACAGTGATGTCCTACATACAGCTTGCCATAGAAAGGAGTGATGAAAAACCAGATGGAAGAAGTAGGAAAGCAGAGATTTAGAAGGAACACAGCACCTCCATACACCTATCTGAAATTCCCACCATTGGATTACATGAGTAACTTTATCTTTATTTTCTGTTTATTTATTATTATTTGATTTCCAAAATTCCATAATCAATTATTATCCGCCTGATTGAGATTTACAAGATGACCATAGCTTGCTTCATACCAACAATCTCTGTGGGATCGACCCTTACTCACGTAAGGTATTACTTGGACGACCCAGTGCACTTGCTGATTAGTTGTGCGGAGTTGTGACTAAGTGTGATTCACGTTTGAGAGCGCTGCCAAGTCTTTGGAGCCATTGTTGATGATCACAATTTCGCCCACCAAGTTTTTGGCGCTGTTGCCGGGGATTGTTCGACTTTGGACAACTGACGGTTCATCTTGCTGCTCAGATTAGGTAATTTTCTTTTTATTTTCTTTTCAAAAGTTTTTCAAAAAATTTTATATTTTTTTCAAAATGTTCTCACATGTTTTCAAAAATTTTTCAAAATTTTTAAGAATAAATTTTAGTATTTCATGAAGCATGTTGAAGCTTGGCTGGCTATAAAGCCATGTCTAACTCAATTGGATTGAGGCTTCCACTTGTTAACATAAAAGGGTATGTATATAGAGTTGGATGAAATATCAGCTCTTGCATGCCTGATTTATATCTTCTGAAGCTGGCTGGCTATTAAGCCATGCCCAACCCTTGGATTGGAGCTTTAGGCTAACATTGAAAGATTCTTGGAATTCTTCTTAAAAATTTTGAAATTTCTTATTTTATTTTTCCTATATGTTTTTTTCGAAAAATTAAAATAAAATCCAAAAAAATCATAAAATCATAAAAAACCAAAAATATTTTGTGTTTCTTGTTTGAGTCTTGAGTCAATTTTTAAATTTGGTGTCAATTGCATGTTTTAAAAAATTTATACATTATTTTTCAAAAAGTCATGCATTCATGGTGTTCTTCATGATCTTCAAGTTGTTCTTGGTAAGTCTTCTTGTTTGATCTTGATGTTTTCTTGTTTTGTGTCTTTTATTGTTTTTCCTATGCATTTTTGCATTCATAGTGTCCATGCAGTTAAGATTTCTAAGTTTGGTATCTTGCATGTTTTCTTTGCATAAAAATTTTTTCAAAAATATGTTCTTGATGTTCATCATGATCTTCAAAGTGTTCTTGGTGTTCATCTTGACATTCATAGTGTTATTGCATGCATCATATGTTTTGATCCAAAATTTTCATGTTTTGGATCATAATTATGTTTTTCTCTCTCATAATTAAAAATTCAAAAAATCAAAAAATATCTTTTCCTTTTTTCTCTCAAAATTTCGAAAATTTGAGTTGACTTAGTCAAAAAATTTTAAAATTAGTTGTTTCTTGTAAGTCAAGTCAAATTTTCAAATTTGAAAAATCTTATCTTTTCAAAACTTTTTCAAAAAATCAAATCTTTTTCATTTTTTATTAGTTTTTAATTAAATCTTTTCTAAACATATCTTTTTAATCATATCTTTTTATCTTATCTTTTATATCTTTTTTCCAAAATTTGATTTCAAAATATCTTTTCTAACTTCTTATCTTCTTATCTTCTTATCTTTTCAATTTGATTTTAATATCTTTTTCAACTAACTAATTAACTTTTTGTTTGTTTCTTATCTTTTTCAAAACCACCTAACTACTTTTTCCTCTCTAATTTTTGAAAATATCTCATCCCTTTTTCAAAATTCTTTTTAAAATTAACTAATTGTTTTAAATTTTAATTTTAATCCTATTTCACATTTAATTTTCGAAAATCATTAACTGCTTTTCAAAATTAATTTTCGAATTCACTCTCTCTCTCTCTCATCTTCCTCTATTTATTTATTTATTCACTAATACTTCTCTTCATCTCAAATCACTACCTCTATCCTTACCCTTGTGTTTGGATTCTCCATTCTTCTTATTCCCTTTCTTCTTCTACTAATAATAAGGAACCTCTTTACTGTGACATAGAGGATTCCTCCTCCTTTTTCTGTTCTTTTCTTTTTCATATGAGCAGGAACAAGGAAAAAAGCATTCTTGTTGAAGCTGATCCAGAACCTGAAAGGACTCTAAAGAGGAAACTAAGAGAAGCTAAATTACAACAATCCAGAGACAACCTTACTGAAATTTTTGAACAAGAGAAGGAGATGGCAGCCGAACCCAACAACAATAATGCAAAGAGGATGCTTGGTGATTTTACTAAACCCACGTCCAAGTTTGATGGAAGAAGCATCTCAATTCCTGCCATTGGAGCAAACAATTTTGAGCTAAAACCTCAATTAGTTGCTCTAATGCAACAAAACTGCAAGTTTCATGGACTTCCATATGAAGATCCTTACCAGTTTTTAACTGAGTTCTTGCAGATTTGTAAGACTATTAAGACGAATGGAGTAGATCCTGAAGTCTACAGGCT
>NC_029776.3:46660342-46672359 GCF_000817695.3 Arachis duranensis | reverse complement strand
TAAATTCTTTCCTCCTCAAAAGCTGAGCAAGCTTAGAGTGGATGTTCAGACCTTCAAGTAAAAAGATGGTGAATCCCTCTATGAAGCTTGGGAAAGATACAAGCAGATGACCAAAAAGTGTCCTTCTAACATGTTTTCGGAGTGGACCATATTAGATATATTCTATTATGGTCTATCTGAGTTTTCCAAGATGTCATTGGACCACTCTGCAGGTGGATCCATTCGCCTAAAGAAAACGCCTGCAGAAGCTCAGGAACTTATTGATATGGTTGCAAATAACCAATTTATGTACACTTCTGAGAGGAATTCCGTGAATAATGGGACGCCTCAGAAGAAAGGAGTTCTTGAAATTGATGCTCTGAATGCCATATTGGCTCAAAATAAAGTGTTGACTCAGCAAGTCAACATGATTTCTCAAAGTTTGAATGGATGGCAAAATGCATCCAACAGTGCTAAAGAGGCATCTTCTGAAGAAGAAGCTTATGATCCTGAAAACCCTGCAATGGTAGAGGTAAATTACATGGGTGAACCTTATGGAAACACCTTTAATTCATCATGGAGAAATCATCCGAATTTCTCATGGAAGGATCAACAAAAGCCTCAACAAGGCATTAATAATGGTGGAAGAAATAGGCTCAGCAATATCAACCCTTATCCATCATCTTCTCAGTAACAGACAGAGAATTATGAACAGAATACCTCTAACTTAGCAAACTTAGTCTCTGATCTGTCTAAAGCCACTTTAAGTTTCATGAATAAAACAAGGTCCTCCATCAGAAATCTAGAGGCACAAGTAGGCCAGCTGAGTAAGAAAATCACTGAAACTCCTCTTAGTACTCTCCCAAGCAATACAGAAGAGAATCCAAAAAGAGAGTGCAAGGCCATTGATATAATCAATATAGCCGAATGAAAGGAGGAGGGAGAGGACGCGAATCCCAATGAGGAAGATCTCATGGGACGTCTCTCAAGCAAGAAGGAGTTCCCTATTGAGGATCCAAAGACGGATCCTGGAAGGTTCTTAATACCTTGCACCATTGGCATCATGACCTTTGAGAAGGCTCTGTGTGACCTAGGGTCAAGTGTAAACCTCATGCCACTCTCTGTAATGGAGAAACTAGGGATCTTTGAGGTACAAGCTGCAAGAATCTCACTGAAGATGGCAGACAAATCAAAGAAACAGGCTTATGGATTTGTAGAGGATGTCTTGGTAAAGGTTAAAGGCCTTTACATCCCTGTTGATTTCATAATCTTAGACACTAGGAAGGAGGAGGATGAATGTATCATCCTTGGAAGACCTTTCCTAGCCACAGCAGGTGCTGTGATTGATGTTAACATAGGAGAATTAGTCCTTCAATTGAATGGGGACTACCTTGTGTTTAAGGCACACGGCTATCCTTCTGTAACAAGGGAGAGTAAGCATGCAGAGCTTCTCTCAGTACAGAGTCAAATAGAGCCCCCACAATCAAACTCTAAGTTTGGTGTTGGGAGGCCACAACCAAACTCTAAGTTTGGTGTTAAATCCCCACAACCAAACTCTAAGTTTGGTGTTGGGACTATACAACATTGACCTGATCACCTGTGTGGCTCAATGAGTGTCACTGTCAAGCTATCGACATTAAAGAAGCGCTTATTGGGAGGCAACCCAATTTTTATTTATCTAATTTTATTTTATTTTCATTGTTCTTTTATGTTTTATTAGGTTCATGATCATGTGGAGTCACGAAAAAAATTAAAAACAGAATAAAAAATAGTAGAAGAAAAATCACACCTTAGAGGAAGAACTCTTTGGCATTTAAACGCCAGTAAGTAGCATCTGGCTGGCGTTCAACGCCAGAATAGAGCATGGATCTAGCGCTGAACGCCAGAAACAAGCAACATCCCGGCGTTCAAATGTCAGGAATGCACCCTGAGGAGAGTTGGCGCTGAACGCCAGAAATAAGCATGGAACTGGTGTTCAACACCAGAAACATGCTGCACATGGGCGTTGAACACCCAGAACATGCATCACTTCAGCGTTTAAATGCCAGAATTACATGGAAAGGCATTTTACATGCCTAATTGGCGCAGGGATGTAAATCCTTGACACCTCAGGATCTGTGGACCCCACAGAATCCCCACCTACCTCAACTCACCCTCTCTCCTCTTCTTCACATTCATCCTCTCTTCCCCATAAACACTCTTCCCCAAAAACCCTTCACCAATCACCTCAATCTCTCTTCCCAATTACCCCCTTCACCACTCACATCCATCCACTCTTCCCCAAAAACCCCACCCACCTTCAAAATTCAAATTTCTTTCCCACCCAAACCCACCCTAAATGGCCGAACATACTCCCTCCCCCCTCACTATATAAATCCCTTCATTCTCCTTAATTTTCACACAACACAACCCCCTCTTCTACACCATGGCTGAATACACCTCCCCCTCACTCTCCTCCATATTTTCTCTTCTTCTTCTTCTTTTCTTTCTTCTCTTGCTCGAGGGCAAGCAATATTTTAATTTTGGTGTGGTAAAAGCATAGCTTTTTGTTTTTCCATTACCATTGATGGCACCTAAGGCCGGAGAAACCTCTAAAAAAGGGAAAAGGAAGACAAAAGCTTCCACCTCTGAGTCATGGGAGATGGAAAGGTTCATCTCCAAAGCCCATCAAGACCACTTCTATGATGTTGTGGCCAAGAAGAAGGTGATCCCTGAGGTCCCTTTCAAGCTCAAGAAAAATGAGTTTCCGGAGATCCGACATGAGATTCAAAGAAGAAGTTGGGAAGTTCTGACCAACCCCATTCAACAAGTCGGAATCTTGATGGTTCAAGAGTTCTATGCCAATGCATGGATCACTAAGAACCATGATCAAAGTATGAACCCGAATCCAAAGAACTATCTTACAATGGTTTGGGGGAAATACTTAGATTTTAGTCTAGAAAATGTGAGGTTGGCATTCAATTTGTCCATGATGCAAGGAGATGCACACCCCTACACAAGAAGGGTCAACTTTGATCAAAGGTTGGACCAAGTCCTTAGGGACATATGTGTTGAAGGAGCTCAATGGAAAAGAGACTCTAAAGGCAAGCCAGATCAATTAAGAAGACTGGACCTCAAGCCTGTGGCTAGAGGATGGTTAGAGTTCATCCAACGCTCCATCATCCCCACTAGCCACTGATCTGAAGTTACTGTGGATCGGGCCATCATGATTCATAGCATCATGAATGGAGAGAAAGTAGAAGTTTATGAAGTCATCTCCCTTGAATTCTACAAAATAGCCGATAAGTCCTCTACTTTGGCAAGGCTAGCTTTTCCTCATCTTATTTGCCATCTATGTTACTCAGCTGGAGTCATCATAGAAGGAGACATCCTCATTTAGGAGGACAAGCCCATCACTAAGAAAAGGATGGAGCAAACAAGAGAGCCCACTCATGGAACCCAAGGGACGCATGAGGAAGCTCATCACCAAAAAATCCCGGAGATGCCTCAAGGGATGCACTTTCCTCCTAACAACTATTGGGAACAACTTAACACTTCCTTAGAAGATTTGAGTTACAATGTGGATCAATTAAGGGTAGAACATCAAGAGCACTCCATCATTCTCCATGAAATTAGAGAAGATCAAAGAGCAATGATGGAGGAGCAACAAAGGCAAGGAAGGGACATAGAAGAGCTTAAGGACATCATTGGTCCTTCAAGAAGAAGACGCCACTAAGGTGGATTCATTCCTTGTTCTTATTTTTCTGTTTTTTTCATTTTTTATGTTATATGTTTATCTATTTTTTGTGTCTCTACTTCATGATCATTAGTATGTAGTAACTATGTCTTAAACCTATGAATAAATTCCATAAATCCTTCACCTCTCTTAAATGAAAAATGTTTTTAATTCAAAAGAACAAGAAGTACATGAATTTTGAATTTATCCTTGAATTTAGTTTAATTATATTGATGTGGTGACAATACTTTTTGTTCTCTGAATGAATGCATGAACAGTGCATATTTTTGATCTTGTTGTTTATGAATGTTAAAATTATTGGCTCTTGAAAGAATGATGAATAAGAGAAATGTTATTAATGATCTGAAAAATCATAAAATTGATTCTTGAAGCAAGAAAAAGCAGTGAAAAAGCAAAAGCTTGGAAAAAAATTTAGAAAAAGAAAAAGCAAGTAGAAAAAGTCAATAACAAAGAAAAAGAAAAAGCAAGCAGAAAAAGCCAATAGCCCTTAAAACCAAAAGGCAAGGGTAAAAAGGATCCAAGGCTTTGAGCATCAATGGATAGGAGGGCCCAAGGAAATAAAATCCAGGCCTAAGTGGCTAAATCAAGCTGTCCCTAACCATGTGCTTGTGGCATGCAGGTCCAAGTGAAAAGCTTGAGACTGAGTGGTTAAAGTCGTGATCCAAAGCAAAAAGAGTGTGCTTAAGAGCTCTGGACACCTCTAACTGGGGACTCTAGCAAAGCCGAGTCACAATCTGAAAAGGTTCACCCAGTCATGTGTCTGTGGCATTTATGTATCCGGTGGTAATACTGGAAAACAAAATGCTTAGGGCCACGACCAAGACTCATAAAAGTACCTGTGTTCAAGAATCAACAAACTTAACTAGGAGAATCAATAACACTATCTGAAATTCTAAGTTCCTATAGAAGCCAATCATTGTAAACTTCAAAGGAAAAAGTGAGATGCAAAAAAAAAAAACTGTTCAGAAGCAAAAAGCTACAAGTCCCGCTCATCTAATTAGAATTAATATTCATTGATATTTTGAGATTTATAGTATATTATCTTCTTTTTATCCTAATTGAATTTCAATTGCTTGGGGACAAGCAACAATTTAAGTTTGGTGTTGTGATGAGCGGATAATTTATACGCTTTTTGGCATTGTTTTTAGGTAGTTTTTAGTATGATCTAGTTACTTTTAGGGATGTTTTTATTAGTTTTTATGCTAAATTCACATTTCTGGACTTTACTATGAGTTTGTGTGTTTTTCTGTGATTTCAGGTATTTTTTGGCTGAAATTGAGGGACCTGAGCAAAACTCTGATAGGAGGCTGACAAAGGACTGCGATGCTATTAGAATCTGATCTTCCTGCACTCAAAATGAATTTTCTAGAGCTATAGAACTCCTCATGGCGCGATCTCAACGGAATTGGAAAGTAGACATCTAGAGCTTTCCAGCAATATATAATAGTCCATACTTTATTTGAGATTTGACGACGTAAATGGCGCTCAACGCCAGTTCCTTGCTGCATTTTGGAGTCAAACGCCAGAAACACGTCACGAACCAGAGTTGAACGCCCAAAACACGTTACAACTTGGCGTTCAACTCCAAGAGAAGCCTCAGCTCATGGATAGATCAAGCTCAGCCCAAGCACACACCAAGTGGGCCCCAGAAGTGAATTTATGCATCAATTACTTACCTCTGTAAAACCTAGTAGCTAGTTTAGTATAAATAGAACTTTTTACTAGTTTATTAGATATCTTTGATTGTATTATTCAATCTTTGGATGTTTAGTTCTTAGATCTGGGGGCTGGCCATTCGGCCATGCCTGGACCTTTTTCTTATGTATTTTCAACGGTGGAGTTTCTGCACACCATAGATTAAGGGTGTGGAGCTCTGCTGTACCTCAAGTTTTAATGCAATTACTACTATTTTCTATCCAATTCGATTTATTCCTATTCTAAGATATTCGTTGCACTTCAACTTGATGAATGTGATGATACGTGACACTCATCATCATTCTCACCTATGAACGTGTGTGACTGACAACCACTTCCGTTCTACCTTAGACCGGGCGCATATCTCTTGGATTCTTTGATTAGAATCTTCATGGTATAAGCTAGCATTGATGGCGGCATTCATGGGGATCCAGAAAGTCTAACCTTGTCTGTGGTATTCCGAGTAGGATTCCGGGATTGAATGACTGTGACGAGCTTCAAACTCCTGAAGGCTGGGCGTTAGTGACAGACGCAAAAGAATCACTGGATTCTATTCCAACCTGATTGAGAACCGACAGATGATTAGCCGTGTTGTAACAGAGTATTTAGACCATTTTCACTGAGAGAATGGGATGTAGCCATTGACAACGATGATGTCCTACATACAGCTTGCCATAGAAAGGAGTGATGAAAAACCAGAAGGAAGAAGTAGGAAAGCAGAGATTCAGAAGGAACACAGCACCTCCATACACCTATCGGAAATTTCCACCATTGGATTACATGAGTAACTTTATCTTTATTTTCTTTTTATTCTATTATCATTATTTAAACCAATAATCTCTTAATCCATTTAAATCTGCCTGACTGGGATTTACAAGATGACCATAGCTTGCTTCATACCAACAATCTCTGTGGGATCGACCCTTACTCACGTAAGGTATTACTTGGACGACCCAGTGCACTTGCTGGTTAGTTGTGCGGAGTTGTGACTAAGTGTGATTCACGTTTGAGAGCGCTACCAAGTCTTTGGAGCCATTGTTGATGATCACAATTTCGTCCACTAGCCTGGCCCATATAAAAAGTTGCTAAGCTAACTCCTAGGCTAGCCTAACAACACTAAAGCTCCTAACCTCTCTGGTGTACTAACACAAGTGTGAATTTAACCAAAAGTCAATGTTAAGATGGAGTGCCATAAAAAAATGCTCCTGCAACTGTCTACCTATCATCACACGTCATCGTTAGGCAAGTCACCATGGTGCTCACCCATCTGCTGATCGCTATTTGAAGAGTATATCTCCTTCTGCTCGAACTCCATCTCAGGGTCCTCCTCCTCCTCATCATTAAGAACCACAACAATGTCTCCAAAACCACCGGTAGCACTACAATCACTACTCATGAATTCATTAGCGAGCACAGATCTGTTCGCATGGATAGGAACAACTCCATCATCAGGAAGTATCGACTAATTTTCAGGCTAACCCTCTAGAATAATAGGCTCAGGAGGAAAGTCCTACTCAGGAGGAATCACTGGGACGTAATCACCAACTAACTCTAGCTCCTCATGTACCATAAGCTTAGGTGCTGCCTGATATAGTGGTTAGGCTGGAATTGGATGTCCAGGTGCATCGGGAAAAGGGTGACCAGAGCGTTAAGATTTAACCAGGATAACGGAAATTCATAGGGAGCATCTGCGCCAAAAAGAGGGCTAGATAGTGGATTCTAAAAAGGGCGATCGCGTAGTACATATCTACAAACTCGAGGCTCCGCTCCTACTACGTAGTAAATATGATAGACCGGATCCTCGTACACGTATGGCTCCTTAACCTTATAAATGATGACTCCCATCTCCATTTGAAGGGGGAAAAAGAAGGGGTAAGAATTGGAAAGTTCTTAGTAGAGTTAGACTAATTAGTCAAGTTAATTGCTTCCATCGCTTTTGTCAGATAGTAAAGTATCTTAAGAATATACTAATACAATAAACAAAGAAGACAGAGAAAATAGGGATTACAAAACACAAACAAGAAATACAGAAAGCAAAATACAAACACAGAAAATGTACAATAGAGAATGGTGCGCACACAAGAATGATGCATGTCTAGTCCTAGTGTAGGCAATGAGTTCATTTATTGGTTACATACCTATTCCCAATGTTACCTGGAGTCCTTTGACCAGGTAAGGCTTTCTAGTTTGCATACTTGCTGTAAACCTCTTGTCTTACAGTGCGGCACTCTCTAGCCAACGTATGTGTTCATATCCTCTGTAAGAAACCTCTATGTTATAGGTTCTAGCCGTGTATGATTTAATATTCTCTATAAGCGACCCTAGGTCTTTAGCTTACAGGTGCAGCCCTTTGTGGCTATGTATCCCTGAAAAGTGATCTCAATAGTCGCACCACCATCTTTCTAGTTGCCTCCTTACAGTAGATTATCACATAATCATTCTTAGTATCATAATTAGTTTCAGAATCTTGATCGTTGTCTCTTTCCTTTTCATGTTCTCTTTTTAATATTTGTTGTTCTTTGTACACTTTCTTAACTAACTTTTATTAACTTCTTAAAGTTCTGTTTTCTCTTTCATCTCTACCTCTTTAATATGTTCTTACTACTTGTTAGATGTTCTATGAAAAAAATTATGAGATTCTGAATTTAATGTTGCCTTTCTAAGGGTTTTAAGAAATTTTGCCATTTTACTATTATTTTATTATTATTAATAAATAATAATATTTAATATTTTATTCATAAAATATTTTTAATAATATTTTATTCATAAACTTTTGAAAATTGTATTTTGACCTCTCAACTTTTTAGTATTTATACTTTGACCTCCTTAACTTTTAATATTTATACTTTAACCTTCAAACTTTTTATTAATTAACCTTTTACCCCAAAATTTTTTAATATTTACACTTTGATCATACAATAATCAAAACATTAGGGTTTGCTTGTTCTTCCAGAAACTCAAAGTATTCTTCATGTTCTTCAAAAATTCATTAAATTTTCACTTAATCTTTAACTAGTTTTTCAATCTTTTTGGTAATCAATTTTTCTCATATTTCAATTCCAATTTCCAGCTACTTTTTCACATAATTTCTAGCATAATTTTAAATCAAATTCATCACCAAAACTGGGCTGGAGTTTCGGTTTTCTAGTAGCCACAATAACCGAAAATTTAAAGTTACTTTTCATCAAATTTTCAACAAGATTCAAGCACATAAACACTCAAAATCAAGCACAAACCAACTATCACTCAATCACACAATAAGAACACAATTAATCAAGATAAATTTTGCCAAACTTACTTCTTTTTAATGCCGGCTGCACTTCCAAGTTTCCTAGTTCACTTTTCCTCCTAGATTTCAACAAAAAACAACTTTAAATCTCAAAAATTCCAACTGAATGAACCTTAATCAGCTTGTTAGGAAGGATTGCCTCACCTTAAACTTGCTAAAAATGGATGTTCTTTGGCCCACAAGTAACTTAAGCAAGAGATCTAGGAAAGAACATCAAGAAAACACAAGTTTCAAGCGTGGTTTGTCATGGCCGAACCAAAGAGGGAGAGAGAGCAGCCACCTAACCTGAATTTGATCCAAGAAAAGTCACATGGTTTTGAAAAGGAAGAAGAAAGGACTACTTTAATTGGTTTAAAATTTTGATCGGTGTTTTGGTTAGGAAGAAATTAAGTTTTGAAGATCAAGTGTTCATGGAATTTCTCTCTTTTTATTTCTTCTTGTTTTGGCCTTGGAGGAGAAGAATGAGAAGCTTCTAGGTGTCCCTTGATGAGTGGAGAAACTGTGGCTATAGGTGATTGGGTGGTAAAAAGGTTTGTTACAAATATCTTAAGTGGATAATTACTAAAGTTAGATGTATTAGGACACAAGTAATAACACATCTAGAGATTAACATTTGAGCTACTAGTATATATGACACTATAACATAATAATCATGAGAATAGAAGGTATATGATAAAGCATTAACATTAGTAAAGTCATCAGAAAGTACTGGCATTAACCTGCACCAGTAGACTGTGAGTTCGGTTATTATATTACTAAACTTATCTTCTATTTTAGCTGAAGCAGATCAAATAATAATATAATAATACTTAAGCAGCTCAAATAATAATATAATAATATTATATTATTATTTTTTCTCTCACGGTTCGAGTCCTGCTCACTAATCCGAGACTAATTAGGAATCAGAATTTTAAAACTCCTAGCCAAAGCGGCTTAAAAACTAGGTATTTCGTGACTGGAGTCGTCAAGCTTAACTCAATAGAGGTGCTTGCATGAGGACGATGCAGTGATGATGTAGATTGAGGTGCTTGATGATGTGGTCCTTAGAGGTGCTTCCTTCACTGAACTTCCAAAAAACTCCATTTCTTCATAAAAAAGCTCCGTCTTTCCAAAAACTAGGTCGTTACAAAATACATGTAATCTAATATATCTAACTTTGGCAATTATCTTCCAAATGATATTTTTATATTTTAGTAACTAGATGACTCACCTTAATACTCCACACGGTCTCCCACTCCCAACCACCTCCACCTTTATTTCTTCATCCTTTTCTTCGAGATTAAGAGAGAAAAAGTGAGAGAATTTCAAACGCACACCTTTATTTTCTTCAAGCTTCAAGCTCGGCCTTCTTCCGAACTTAAACCCCTCTAAAAAATATAAACTAATTAAAGTGTTCTCCTTAATATTTTATCTTCTCTTCATGTTTTTGCTTCTTGAAGTTTTAGCCATGAAGTGAACATGAAGAAACTTGATGTTCTTGCTTAGAAAATCATATCTAGAAGCCTTGAGGAGCAAGAAACAATCAATTTCAGCTTGAAAAAGGTGAGAAAATTGTTTTTGATTTGTTGATGAAGGTTCGGCCTTCATGGTTTCCCTGGACTAAAAGTTAACTTTGATTGAAAACTAGGCAAGAAAGTGAGTTTAGATGTTCCAAGGAGAGAACAGGTTTTAAGCTTACAGAAAAGGTAAGGTTTGGCTAAATTAATTATGGAAAAAGTGTGTATTTGATGTCTGTTTGTTGAATTGATGTTTGGTAATTGAAATAAGTGTTTAAATGATTGTTTGGTGATGTTGTTATGATTTTCAAAAGCTTAGAAATTGAAAATTCTTTAGATGTACCATGGCTAATTTGTTTGGTACTTTTGAAGGACTTGATTTCTAAGATTTTTTATGTGTTTTTTATGTGAATTTGAAGGTTAAAAAATGAAATCAAGAATTCTTAAAAGAGATTAAAGAAAAGCTTAAGAAGGTGTTAAAAATCAAAGAAAGATTCATGAAAAAAAAGTGGATGAACTTTTTGATTTTCATGAAGGAAGGGTAAAAAAGTAATTTATTAATAAGGATACAATGATTTTTTGGTATAAGATTAAGGTTAAAATAATAATTTGGAGGTATAAAGATATTTTGGTCATTTAATGAGTTGTTGTTACTTTTTGCGTAACTACTGATAGTGATGATCCCATTATCGAATACTGCTAAGACAAATGGGTCAAAGCAAGGGCGGTGAGGCATGGCCAGAGAGGTGGCAAAGTTCTTGTTGATGAGTCTTCCTTTGATTGAGGAACACATTTGGAATAAAGTGATCATTTTATTACTAGGCTGTCAGCCTCCTTTTCACCCTCTACAAGACTAGCTTATGATCTTCCCAACGACCTTGAATTTCTTATCCGTAAAGCAGTAAACCCAATTAAAAAGGAACTGGAAATCAAGTAAACCAGAAAAGTCATCAGGCTAAGAGCCTATTCTTGCAATAGACATGACATAATTGCAAAATGAGTGCCTTCCTTACCTCACATCCTAGTCTGCTCATGGTCATGGAAACCTCGTCTTTTTGGCATAACTGCCTCTAGCAGCCCCTTCTCTAAGACCTTTGTAACACCCTAATATTCAAATCCTTATGCTCGAGTCATAAGTCAATGATATTACGGTGGTACGACTCTCAGGTGGATTTTTAAATATATAAACATAGGTAATTTCGAAAGGAGTATTAATCGAGAAGCCTGAAAAGAGTAGAAATAAAATCGCGAAGACGTATCACTCACGTTTCGACAACGAAAAGATAAAACGTGAAGCCGAAAGCGATATATGGACAAGGCATAAAGGAGATTAAGAGATAGATAACAGATAGATATATATAACATAAGTAAATAGCCACTAGTCGCGACCCGCGAAGTTTAGGCCGGTATGAAAGTAGTTGACAACAGTACATCCTAATCTCTTCCAAAGGAAACATAAGAGCCTCTATAGGCAAGTTCCAAAAGAGTTCAACACATAATATAATCTTTTCAAAACAAAGGTGGAGAGATTCTACGGAAAACATAAAGTAGAGAAAATAAATATCTTCGCCGTATCTCAGACGAACCGCAGCTCACTTCTGAGCACCTGAACCTGTATCTGAAAAACAAGAGATATATACGGAATGAGAACCCCGGGCCCATGGGTTCCCAGTACGGTAAAAGTGCCAAATAAATACAATGCACTGCAATAAAAACTCACTAAGCATCCTAAACTCCTTTTCACCAAGTATCCAGCCTAGATTCTCACTAATCCATAAATAGGCATCTGTCGTAAGGGGATACTAAATCTAGTTCATGTTAC
>NC_029776.3:46651592-46657360 GCF_000817695.3 Arachis duranensis | reverse complement strand
GTTAGGTTTTCTCTCTTCTCTTCTCTCTTCTCAATTTCAGCGCCCAACACCCCTCTTTTAGGGTAAAATGAGCTGAAATGCTCATAACTAATGTTTATATATGTTGGGTCTTGGGCCCACTTAGACCCGGTTCACTTATTTTTGTCCGTTGGCCCAATTTTGGACCAAAACCTTTAAGATTAGCGCTCTAAATCGCACTTCAAATATTTCTACCTCCCCTAGTTATAATTCCTCATTTCTTAATCTTATTTACTCATAATCAATTTTCTCAGCTGCAGTACCAGACAGGTCTCAGCCGGTACTGCCGGTCAAAATTCCACTGCGCGCTTTTACGCAGAAAACTATGTCTTCCGACTCGAAAAAATTCACTGAATCCAAAAATCATATTGAAATCATCAAATTCCAATTGCGAAATCTTCCAACCATATTCGCTCCTACTTACTCATTATTTAATTAATTTCGGTTAGACCGGGTATTACAACCTTGGTCAATTAGTTCCTTTTACTCATATTCGTGTCTTTTTTGCTCCTATGCATTTGTTCCTATCATATATTTTCGTATGATAGGTCTACCATTGTTAGCTACGAACTCTGCACAAAAGTTGCCTTGGCAAAGGCGGTGAATAGGAATTACTGTGAGTTGTTTGATCTGTACAATCTTAAAGCATAGCTCTTCACGGGTGATCCTCAATCTCAGAATTTGTAATCAGACTTTAGAGCTTCTACAGAATCAGTTTCAAGGATTCCATCTTTTATTTCATAACCTTCAACAACATTAATCGTCTTTCTATTGCCCAAAGTTTAACAGCTAAACATAAATTTTTGACGTGTCTACAAAAACAAAATAACCATCCGCCTTGGTCATCTTTTGCAATCCCTCCAATCCACAGGCTTCCTTTTGTTTTGCACACCCATTAATATATTTATTTATTATTTTCTTTAGTTTTATAGAAAATATTTCATTTAAATTGTAAAAAAAATAATAAATAAATGTATTGATGCATCTACTGTTGATTTTGTTCTCTGGAGCTTATGCTTGTTCTCCAGATTATCGATTTTGTTCTTGTACTATTGTCATGTAAGATATTCCGTTAATTATTTAACTTTGACCTCACGGTGGGACTACATTGAAACTAAATGAAACTTTTTTAGATTTAAATAAGACACTTTAAATCTTAAACGTCAAAACATGTCTAAATATAGGGGACTAATTTAGAACTTTACCATTAAAAAAATATTTTAAACAGTTATAAAAGATTTTAATTATCCGCATTGCAAGATGTAATAAATATTATAAAAAATATTTTAAATTTTATAAAAATACTTACAAATAATTATAAAAAAAATTAGATGTTACCCTGCAGTAATTTATGCTAAATTATAAATGGTGCACATAAAAACATAGACAAAAATGTAATCAGATTGAAATTAAGACATTCATCTAATATTCTTGTCCAAACAATTTATTCTTTTAATTTACCTAAATAGAACGTGAGCCAACTATTTTCTTGAGGGAGTCAATGCGGAGTGTGTTCGAAGTTTATATAGGCATATAATACACTCATGAACAACTTTTCAATATTGATTCTTGAATTGATCCACCAACGCTTGATATCATTGACTCTTCTTCCATTGCTCAGTGATTTTCTGAAGATTAATCTCAGAACCACCACCAACACCTATGGCCTTCCTTGCGGCCATTTTCACTTCCTCAGCTTTGGTAATCAAAGACTCATTCCTCATCAACTCTTTAATGGCGTCTCCAATTTCCTCCCCTCTCACCAACCTTTCCCCTTCCCAACCCCAATCCTTCTTCCAAATACCAAACCCTCCATTTGACACCACAAATTCTGCATTTATCTTTTG
The DNA here is from genome assembly GCF_000817695.3 of Arachis duranensis. Lineage (NCBI taxonomy): Eukaryota > Viridiplantae > Streptophyta > Magnoliopsida > Fabales > Fabaceae > Arachis > Arachis duranensis. The sequence goes on along the minus strand of NC_029776.3, from coordinate 46,655,495 downwards.
ATCTCCTAACAAAGGCCATCCCAATATGGGAACACCATAAAATGCCGCTTCGATAACTGAGTTCCAACCACAATGACTAAAAAACCCTCCAACAGCACTATGATCAAGAATCTGCCTTTGGTCAACCCATTCTTTAACCACCAACCCCTTATTGTCCTTTGTAATCCTCTCTGCAAGCTCAATTCCTAATACCCCTTCTAACCCTTTCTCTTCATCTTCCTTATCAACCTTGTTACCCTTCACAACCCACAGAAACCTGAATCCACTTCTCACCAACCCATCTCCGATCTCTCTAATTTGGTTACTTTTCAAAGCTATTCTGCTTCCAAAGCAAACATAAATAACAGAACCATTAGGCTGTTTATCAAGCCACTTCAATGACTCTCCCCTTTCGCCTAAACCCTCAAACTCATAGCAGGGAACAAAGGGTCCAAGAGCGTGAACCGGTGGCATGTCTTTCACCACTTCCCCAGCGTTAAGAGCCTTAAGAGTCTTCGACTCCACCTCTTCAAACGTGTTGAGAAAGACACCATGTAGTTTTGTGACCTTAGGACTGTCTTCCAAGAAAAGTTTGCGGTAGATACCGTCCCTGTCAAGAAGCTGCGGAGGGAGCGATGATTTAGACACAGATGAAAAACCCGGAATATCAATACCATCGCCGTCAAAAGTGGATTCAGCTGCTTTGGGGAAGTAGGAATAGAAACAGAACATGGAAGCAGAGGAAGTGAACAAGATATAGTGAGGAACGCCAATGGCGGTTGCAACTGGAAGAACGGGTGAGATCAGTGTCATGTCATAGACGAATGAGGACATAGACAAATGACGATAAAGGTGGAGAGAGGGAGGACAAGAGAGGATGGAGAAGGTGGCAGGAGCGGCGAATGGCGTCGAATTGGAGGAAGAAAGGGTCTGCATTTGCAGTGTGAGAAGAAGGGAGAAGGTGAAGGTTGAGTTGGTTGACCTGTGGGAAAGCAGAGAAGAACTTTGAGAGAAGGTTTGATTCAGCGTTAGAAACGGTTGGTTTTGGGGTTATGAGTGTGACGTGGCAGTGGTGGTGGCAGAGCATTGCTGCAAGCCTTAGAAACGGGGTTAGATGCCCCATGCCTGCACTTGGCAAGAGAGCCACATGAGCAACACAAGAAGAAGAAGACATGGCTACTAAGGTCTTTCCTTCTTTTGAACTTTTGTTGGATCGGATGTAAAGGGAAAATGTTGCAGATAGAGAAATGTTCGGGGTCTATCTGATATATATAATTCTTATATGCAAAAGGAATTATTTATAGCTAAAACATTGAATTCGTTTACAATGAGCGAGAATCTCTATTTTAGAGGAATACTATTCTATATTCTATATTCTAAAATAACATATGAGCAATGATATAACAAAGGACAGCAGTTGACATCTATTTGTTTGTTCTTTGAAAAATCCAACCAAATGGGCAATTATCCAACACTGTTATAAACTTATAATATTATTTAAGGCGGATGTCATTTGGATTTGGTATACAACACGTGCATTACCAAAAATCATTCATAATTTGTCAATTTGGCAACCAATCCAATGCCTATAAAAAGCCTCCAAGTAAGAAAGACATGGATCGTCAACAAAAATGAAATCAACCAAGGTGTTATTCCTTCAAATAAATATAAAATTATATTAAGTATATTATTATTAAAAATTTGTTATAAAATCTTAATTATAATGAGATACATATATTAGAGAGTATTAATAAATTTTTTTATTCTCTCTATTTTATTTATCTACTTTTCATTTTTATGTATTTATTTTACAACATGTTATCAATACGAAATTTTGATCAAATTTAAAGAAAAAAAGACATAAAAAATTTTAAAAATATATAATGAAGATATTTGTCTTATAAATAGTGTAAGTTCACATATCATTCTCAAAAGTAATATTTATTTCACTTATCTTACTTCCAAAAAAGAATGTATTAATACTATTATTGACTCAGGCAATGTGATTGAAGGCTTAAGAAGAGCTATTATTTTATTTTCTGGATAAACAAAATTCATAATAAATAATGTACTATTGTCTATTAAATCTCAAAAAAATCTGTTGAGTTTTAAAGATATTTAATGAGTATCATCATATTGAGACTACGAATGAGAAAAATAATAAGCATCTATACATCAGAACTAGTGATTCAAATACGAAAACTATACTAGAAAAATTACCATCACTCTCGTCTAGGTTATATTATACTAAAATTAGTACTATTGGATCACAGATTATTATAAACTAAAAGTTTACTAGCCAAATGAGTTCATTATTTGGCATGACTGATTAGGTCATCTTGGGACAACTATGATACAAAATTTTTAAATTTAGAGAATTTTGTTGTGCTGCATGTTCTCAGAAAATGCTAATTTTATAACCATCACCAGTAAAAATTGGATTTGAATCTCTTGAATTCCTAGAAAGGATCCAAGATAATATATGTGGACCAATTTATCCACCGTGTGAATATTTTAGATATTTTATAGTCCTAATAGATGCATCTTCGAGATGGTTACATATGTACTTATTATTTTTTCACAATCTGACATTTGTGAAATTACTTGCTTAAATTATTCGATTAAAAACACAATTTTTAGAAAATCTAATCAAAATAATTCGTCTCGATAATGCTAGTGGATTCACTTCTAAAGCTTCGATGCTTATTATATGGCCAATTGTATAAGTGTTGAACATCCAGTAGCTCATGTAAACACAAAATGGACCAGCAGAGTCATTTATTAAACGACTCCAATTAATTACTAGATCCTTACTTATGAGAACAAATCTTCCAATCTCTACTTTGGGACATGTCATTTTACATGTGTAACACTTATTTGTTTAAGACCAACAAATTGTCACCAAATCCTCTATAGTTAGCTTCTGGCTAGCAACCAAATATTTTATGTTTGAGAATATTTGGGTGTGCCATATATATTCTAATAATCCCTCCTTATCACACCAAAATGGAAATCCAAATAAAATTGGGGATATATGTTGGATATGATTCTCCTTCTATAGTGAGATATCTTGAGATACAAATAGGAAATGTATTTAAAGGCCGAATTGCATATTGTCATTTTGGTGAATCAATATTTCTAACATTAAGGGGAGAGAATAATCCACTTGAAAAAGAACTTAATTAGAATGCATTATCCTTGATGCATCTAGATCCTCGATTAGGACAATATGAACTAGAAGTTCAAAAGATGATACATTTGCAAAGAATAGCAAATGAATTGGCTGATACATTTTCTGATACAAAAAGTATAACTAAATCTTATATACCAGCTGAAAATTTTCCAATTCAAATTGCTGTTCTAGTTAGACAAATGGCCACGAAAATAAATACACGCTAGAAGCATGGTAGACCTGTCGATTCCAAAGACACAATTCTCGAACAAGAAAAGAGGTAGATACTATCCCTATTGAAAAAGATAAAGACATAGTATAGACATTGGTGGACGAAATTGTGATTAAAGAGTTTCAAGCATTGGTAGAGAAGTTCACAACTCCGTTCAACTAACCAGCAAGTGTACTGGGTCGTCCAAGTAATAAACCTTACGTGAGTAAGGGTCGAATCCACAGAGATTGTTGGTATGAAGCAAGCTATGGTCACCTTGTAAGTCTCAGTTAGGCAGATTAAAATGGTTTATGGGTTTAGAAAATAAAAATAAGAAAATAGATTATATGTAAAATAAAGGGATAGAAGACTTATGCAGATTCATTGGTAGGAATTTCAGATAAGCGGATGGAGATGCTGTAGAGCTCTTGGACGCCTGCTCTCCTACTGCTTCTACTCAATCCTTCTTACTCCTTTCCATGGCAAGCTTTGTATAGGGGTTCACCATCAACTGTGGCTACTTTCATCCTCTCGGGAAAAT
>NC_029776.3:46650804-46651532 GCF_000817695.3 Arachis duranensis | reverse complement strand
CTATCTAACTTATACCACGAAGATTCTGTTGGGGAATCTAAGAGATACGCATTCAAGCTCTGTTGCATGTAGAACGTAAGTGGTTGTCAATCACTCGCGTTCATAATTGAGAATGATAATGAGGGTAATCTGACTCATAACATTCATCATGTTCTTGGGTACGAATGAATATCTTGGAATAAGAATAAGATAGAAACCGAATAAAAGAAAATAGAATTGCATTGATACTTGAGGTACAGCAGAGCTCCACACCCTTAATCTATGGTGTGCAGAAACTCCACCGTTGAAAATACATAAGCAAAGAGTTCAGGCATGGCCGAATGGCCAGCCCTCTCCATGATCAAGTGACCGAATGATCCAGGACTTAAAGTGGTCAAAAGATGTCTAATACAATAGATAAATGTCCTATATATACTAGACTAGCTACTAGGGTTTACATGAGTAAGTAATTGATGCATAAATCCACTTCCGGGGCCCACTTGGTGTATGTTTGGGCTGACCTTGATCATTCCACGAGCTAAGGCATTTCTTGGCGTCAAACTCCAGGTTATGACGTGTTTTGGGCGTTCAACTCCGGATCATGACGTTTTTCTGGCGTTTAACTCCAGACAGCAGCGTGTACTTGGCATTTAACGCCAAGTTACGTTGTCATTATTCGAGTAAAGTATGGACTATTATATATTGCTGAAAAGCCCTGGATGTCTACTTTCCAACGCCGTTGAGAGCGT